>NC_133494.1:479817-479995 GCF_025370935.1 Choristoneura fumiferana
TCCAGTGAACAGTCAGCACCAGCTTCACAATTCTTTGTGCCACGAAGGGGAATATGTTCTAATTAAAATTTACAGCACAATTCAGCACATCCATATGCGAGTTTTCGCACCTCTCCTGGCAGCAAGCCGAAGTAATATTGAGGAACACTTTAAAATGTAAGTCCACTAGCTGTTTCTC
>NC_133494.1:480095-595726 GCF_025370935.1 Choristoneura fumiferana
ACATCTGTTTGTAGCACTTGTAATTTTGTGTGGTAGTATAATTATAATAGTAGCCATCAGAATATATTGTGGAGCGGCCGAAGTGGTCAAAAATATCGGAACGTGCACTCTATAACTACTCAAGGCATTACATGTTTCGAATATCTTGGCCGTTCCGAGATATCTGTTGGCGACTGTACCTACAGGGGCCTGGCTGGACGCACGATATGAAGATCGAAACTATCGAAAGTGGTACCGCACCGACCCATTCACTCTCGTATTAAATACAATAAGCATGAGTGGAACGGACGATATGATATAGTAGTCGGTGCGGTTATTAGTCGACCCGTAAATCCCGAAATGAACGACACTAATACACGAGCTGATAATTGAAACATGAGGGTTTGAATTATCAGGTAAATTTTTGCCGTTCCTTCCGGGTCGACAATATTACACCCCGGCCTAGTATATAATGTACCTACAGGGTGGAAAGTTGAGATGGGGCAGCAAAGGTAACTACTAGATCCCTTGTTGCTACGCGAAAATGCTCTTAGGGGACCTTTACCACAGAATAAGTAATAGTACAAGTACTTTACTAACTTTTACCTGTATGGTTTTCTTTGATCTGTGGGTGTTCTGTACTCTAATCTTAGTTGGTCTCAAAGAGTGTTTTAATCCTTATAGAAATGGGACCGATTGGCATTAAAAAAAAAAAGAGTCAAATCTGACGATTTTTTTCGCTGACTGTACATTTTATCAAAAATCTGTGAATGTCTGTTGTCATCACTCAAAAAGTTAGTAAAGGTCCCCTAAGAGCATTTCGCGTAGCAGCAAGGGATTCTAGTAGCTGCCCTTGCTGCCCCATCTCAACTTTCCATCCTGTATATATATAAGCCTACAAGTTTACAACTGTGCCCTTAGTGTAAGTTTTCGGTTACAAAATACGTCTCGATCGCGTTCGCGTTAAAATCTCAATTTGTATGGAAACGAACATCGCAAACGTGCCACTAGAGGCGCTGTTCGTGTTTGCATACAAATTGAGATTTAACGCGAACGCGATCGAGACGTATTTTGTAACCGAAAACTTACACTAAGGGCACTGCAAATTTTTTTTATCGCAAGTACCTACTATTACTTAGTATTTTGTGGTATAAAAATCGCGAGCCCGTAAGGCGTAATGCAAAAGGCTGTCATTATAATGCAACTCGTATGAGTTGTCTTGCAGTGTATGAGCGTAACGTCTAACGTTCTCGCTCTCGCGATCGCATTTCTCTGTTTGTTTTTACAGAAAAGTTGTGAAACGACTGCAGGGCTACTCCGAAACTCGAAACTCGAAGTTCGTGTCGTGCGGTCCTCTCCCTCTCGTATCAAACAGTGTAAGTGTCAGAGGGACGCACGACACGAACTTCGAATTTCGGAGTAGCCCAGCAGGGAACCCGAGAGCATAGACAATAATAAGGCCTCAGGGACTACTACAAAATTCGAAGTTCATATCGTACCGTCCCTCTCTTTTCTCGTATTACTTAAATAATATTTAGCGTCCCATACGGCTTGACTCAAAACTCGAACAGAGCGCAACATCGAGTTTCGTAGTAGCCCTGCAGTTGCCGAAGTTTCTGACACTTGCTATCACATCTATCAGTGACAGTTTTTCGCACAATCAATTGTCATTTGATTGTGATCGCGAGTGTCAAGTCAAGAAACATTATACAATACGGCCACAATGGGCTACTCCGAAATTCGAAAATCAAAGTTCGTGTCGTTCCGTCCCTACGCTTATACTATTTAATGCGAGAGCGAGAGGGACGGTACGATACGAACTTTGATTTTCGAATATCGGAGTAGGCCCTCTGGTCTAAACTTGGCTTTAGGCCTGTGTATTCTATAATCTAGGACTTACTATTCTCGCCCAGCCGCTCAGCTATCTCCCCCCAGCTGCGGTCCCGCACATCTATATCCCGGTGATTCTCATGGCGCGTGTCATACAACACGGATACTTTTCACTTCGTCGATCAGCTTCTCGGGTACACCTTCGACATGGCGCCGCGAGCGAGGCAGAAGCGATACTGAGCGAGCGATGCGGGGCGAGGGGAAGCGATAGCGACGTTGCCGGGCGAGCATCGCACGCGGTGTACGGCGTGGCTTAGTTGCTGCGGAGGGAGTAAGACGGAGGATAGACGCGGAGTTAGGCAGAATATCTCATCTCGGCCTATATAATGATAATGAATTAAAAGAATTCTTTTAGTTCATTGATATGGACCTCAGCAAAGTAACGCCTGATTCATTATAAGGTTTCTTCACGATGTTTTCGTTCACTGTAAAGCGCATGATTAATTTCAAATATAATTTTGCACGTAAATTCTGAGAACCTCAGAGGTGCGAGCCGACTCGGACCCACGACCCTCTGATTGAGAGGCGAGGGTCAAACAACTACCATGGCTTAATAGTATGCATGCATGATATGGCAATTGGGCATTTTGGTTTGGTAAACTACACAGGTAGTCTTCATAAATGTCTTTAAGAGATTTTATTTTAGTGGAACGTCTGTATTGTTAAATTATGTTTTTAAGTGTAAGTCTGTAAAAGCTTATATTAAATGCTATCACAGTAAAAGTTATAATGATTTTCGTTATCGGACTGTGACATAAATAATTACGTACCAAACCAGCACGGGTCACTACTACCTGAAAATATGATTCCATAGCACTTTTGAGTAAAGGTTTCCTATTAGTAATATTTTCGCTTTCCTACCTAGATGCGAACATTAACAGCTTACAAAATAAACTGAAAACAGCTGTAATCGTTAAGTGTAGCCAGGCGATTATTCCGTAAATATAACAGATCAGAAAAGTTTTAACTGACATCAAAAGTACGTTACCAATTACGGAACGCTTGGCTACACTTACGATTACATCCTGTATACTGAATACTTATGATAATCATAATATCACAATACTGAAAATCATAAACTTTAATACTTACATTACATACATTAACCAATCTTAATCTTACTCCCTCTCAGAGTCAACGCCTCATAGGTACAAAACCCGCCGACCTTTCTCTCTCGTCTGCGCGCTGCTCTGTGCCGCTCCGACGTTGCGAGCTCGCGGCTCGCCTCGCTGCTAATATCGACAGTCACACGATCTGCCCAGCTGGCAACGTCGCACAATAAGTAGACCATAAACACAGCGATGTGCGGACAAAAAAGGCAAGCAACAAAATGGTTTGTAAACAAGTCATTGAATGTTATATTAATAATTAAATGAAGCAGTAAGTAGTACGCTTAGCGCTTAGCTTTATTTACTGATATAATTCTTTGTAATAGGTACTTACTTGTATTGTAAGCAAGGATCAACGTAAGGTTTTTTTTTTCATTTGGTTAGTCCATGTCAGTCCATGATAGGTATTAATGTTGGTTAGGTACCTTAGGTACTTACCAACTTATCACATCGCATAGTGAGTGACACGATATTATCATATTATACTTACTTACATGTTATGCTCGCGAACTGCTCTCGAAGACATTTTGCTTGCAATTTGCACCCAACATTATAGATAGGGTTACCTACAATGTTGGCATGGGGATGGATGAGTGGAATAGTTTCGATCTGTTTGGCGATCCTTGAATTCAAATAAGTAGTGAATCAACTGTGATGCTTGAATATGACAAAGGTCTACCTCTTTGAGTATTTATCTAGATAAAGGAGTCCAAAGAGTCCGCATTTTATGCTGAGGCGGGACATTTTTTTTTGTATTTTGTGTAATCCATCATTTTTTTATTTTCACTTTATTGTTAGTATGTTTTGTTCTGTATCTATTTTTTATGTGTGTGTCCCGAATAAATCTTTCATTTTCATTTTCATTTCATTTTCAAAAGAGTGATGATTTACTGTTCTTTGAGAGTCTGTTGCCGTAATGAGTAACATTCCCGTGGTGCGCAAGCTCGGGTTGCGATCCAAAATACAGGACTTAATTTTGACAGAAACTGAAACTGTTGAACCTAAGCTAGAAATGCCGGACAGTCCGTAAGTTATGTAGCAGAAAACTAGAAGTTTTGCAGAACAAATAGGGTTTATTGTTGAAAGATTTACTTTAATAGTGAAGTGAAGACAGCACAAATTAAAAAAAGTACTTACCTAATTAAAAAAACAAATAAGGGTGTTTAGTAGTAAAAATATATGTAGAGGAAGGTTTTATACAAATAAAACATAATGTGTTAAAAATTATTCATAATATTGTAGCTAAAACGTTCCATGCTTACATTAATTCACTCAACGTCTGTGCTTTCACATAATCTTACCAGTCGTGCTTCTAACGCTCATACTATTTTATAATATTATTATTATTATATCGTGTTTCACTAAGTCACGTAAACAAACTATCGTTCTATGGCTGATAATCATATCACTATTTTAATCGTTAGAGTTCACAAAACAATACCATTACTCTTTAATAAAAAATTATTGTAAGATTAATTGTATGTTATTTTCTTACGACTGGGTACTGTACCTACCTACTTGAAATACACCAATACCTTGTATTTATATTCTGTGTGTTCTGGAGCATTCTATTATATTCTAATTCAATCTGGATAATGGATGGTGATCTTTCTCAACGTTCATTCTCCATATGTGTGCACCTTGTCACTTACTAAATTTGAAGATTAGTTAGTGGTCCTTTTCCACGGTCATTCCGTAGATGTCTGTGTAATCTGTACCTATTTTTCTAATCTATCTCTTCTTCTTCTGCGCGTTTTCGCCCACCGTTGGGCATACGTCTCTCCAGCCTTTCTCCACCCGGAGCGACTGTCCGTCTCTCTCTTTCAGACCGGTCCTGCTGTCTCCACAATGTCATCGGACCATCGAGCAGGCGGTCTGCCCACATTTCTAATCTATCTAATACCTGTAAACGCGCAATTCTTGTATATATTATATATTTTGGGAATCCCGGAAACGGGTCCAACGATTTCGATGAAATTTGTTATGTAGGAGTTTTCGGGGATGACAAATCGATCTAGCTTGGTCTTATCCCTGGGAAAACGCTCTTTATCGAGTTTTAGCCCGAGCAAAGCTCGGTCGCCCAGGTGCTTTTATTTTAAATGGATATCTTCAGATTAGAATTGTAATGATAGCCCGAAAAATTCACCTGGAAAATGGTTCATGTCTTGCTCCACACTTAGTTTAGGTAACTAGTATTTTAAGTAATTTTAACCAAAGCCAAAAGTGATTTTACATTGCATTAAATGTTTATTGTAAAACGAGTACATACCTACAATATATCAAAACATTATAAAGTATTTTTTTTGTTACGAATTGATTACCTATGCGTAGTTATTCGAATTAGATAGGTACTTATTCGTTGCTTCTTGTCTAGTTATACCAGTGTTTGCGCTCGCAACAGCCCGCAAATAGATTTTATTGACTCCAGCGCGCGACCTGGCAAGGGCAGACGATGGCCACACATATTAAACGTTTGGGCAAACAGTTGGAAGCTATATGTAACGAAGCAACCAAACAGTGCTCTGGTTTATGGTAGGGATTCCATATGGAAAAATGAAATATCCTAAAATCCTAAATCACTCTGAGAGCGTTTTCAGATTATCCGATCCGATATCGGCATCGGACGCCGATCGATACCGATAGCGGGACAAGTAAAATGTATGAAATATGTACTCGTAGGTACCTACCTGTCTTTCAGATTATCAGATCCGATATCGGAACGACGCACTTCAGTTTTTAACAAAAAAATAATCGTGACCTCTTTGGCTGTTGTACATCCTATTTTAAATTTGTTTTACTTACCTAAGTACATTTATCATTTCATTAATTAAAACTGTGTTATATGGTTATAAACTTTGTGATGAACTAGTTTTAGTTCATTGATGGGCAAGCCCGCGAATTTTGACCAATTTGGACGTTTCAAATTTGACACGCTGATATAAAAAAACTGATAAGACCCAGAGGTTTTTTTTTATTATATTACGCGATATAAACTCTCAAGGTCGCAAGTGAGATAATTGATTTAAACCCTTTTAAAAAAATAATAAAAATATTTCCGTCCAAAACGCAACGAATATTGTCTAATTTTTTTGACCACAAGTACTTAATTAATACCCTATTATTTTCATGCTATTTAACTTCTCATGATCGTGATTTTGTTTAAACAAAATTTTATGACGTAACGATAGCATACATCATTTCATTACATTATAATTTACATAAATGTCAGTTAAATAAGAATTTGTCTTGGAATCGTCAAAAGGGTCACATAAGTGTTTTAAGGCCTAATTACGTACAGTTGCATACAATATTTTATCTATATCCATATATTAAATCCTCTATCATGTGTTCGACCCCCCCCCCCCTGAGCTGTAATGATGTATGAAATCTCATTACGATACAGATTTCTGTAATACTTACGCCTGTTTATAATACGCCTTAGATATTAATGTCTTCTTGACAATAGATCTGAATTTTGTATCTGTTTCATTTAAGTATAATATTTTTTGGAAATTTATTATAAAAACGTATGCAATTTCCCAGAAACGACTTTTTGGTTTTAGCCAGTCTGTAAGATGGAACTTTAAGCTTCCCTGTGCTTCTAGTAACCTTGGGCTTACGTTAATTCGGCGGCCTTACCCTGATATGGACCTCCGCAAAGTAACGCCTGGTTGCATATACAATTATATTATACTTTGTAATTTAAGTATAATATCGTGAAAAACATATATTTATTGAATTATTTTGAATGACACTTGCCGCGTCCGGCTGCAATCCTGGCAAAGGTCAAAAATCCTATTTTTTTTTTACAAATATCTGCTCCGACCGGGGACCGAACCCTGGAAATCAAGCTTTCAATCAGGTTCTCTAAACTGGGCTATCTGTTTCTTAAACGAATTATTCGCAGACAAAGTCACGAGTAAGAGCAAGTATTTTATTAATATGCATGTCCAATGTTTGCGCAAACAGTGCAGTGTACGTGCGCCGGCGCACCGCCGGTGTCCGGTCGAAAAACAGTGCCATCTGTTTTGTTGACTTGGCACATTGCACGATCTAACGTCCTAGATCAAAAACACATTCCGATTTGTAACATAATATATAACATTCTCTATTTTTAACCCCCGACGCAAAAAGAGGGGTGTTATAAGTTTGCCCGCTATGTGTGTCTGTGTGTCTGTCTGTGTCACCGTAGCTCTTAAACGGGTGGACCGATTAGAATGCGGTTATTTTTATTTGAAAGCTGGTTTTCTAGTTATGGATCTTAGACATGTTTTATCAAAATCGGTTCAGCCGTTTCAAGATCATCAGCTCTTTTGTTCGCTGCGGTAGGAATCTTAAACGCGTAATAGGTATTTACTTTACTTTCAAACATATTTGGGACCTAAAATTTGAAACACCCATGTATGCTATATAACTGCAAGATTATGAAATTCTCGGCCTGATGCTGCAGCCAGGATATCCAGAACACTAGTAGGTACACTCTTGATAAAACTATAGCAGATATATCGTGTTTGGATTCGTTTTGATCAGTATTTAATTCTGCGTACAATGCAGCGGTGGCAACACGACGAGCTGATGCTGCAGCCAGGATATTCAGCACACCAGTGTACTCTTGAAAAAAATAATAGCACATATGTCGTGTTTGGATTCGTTTTGATCAGTAATTGATTCTACATACAATGCAATGGTGGCAACACGATGAGCTGATGCTGCAGCCAGGATATCCAGCGTACTAGTACACTCTAAAAACAATAATAGCACATATGTCGTGTTTGTATTCGTTTTGATCAGTAATTGATTCTACATACAATGCAGTGGTGGCAACACGACGAGCTGGCGTTTTTTACAAGCTTTTATTTAGTTTCACCTGTCCCGTTGTCTGTCTGTCTGTCTGTAATCAAATCTTACAAGTTAAATTTGACCAACTTCCAGTAGTCAGCTTGACTTGAAATTTGGAATTCTTATGTAAATCGCGTGACAATACAATTATCTAGTAGTGTCATCCTGGTAGTCCAGCCAGGATCGTCTCCGCAGGACGGAACTCTTCAACGGTTAATAGCATCGACTTGAAATTTGGTATGCAAATGTAGTTTGGGCGACAGTGCAAGTACATCAAAAATACAAACTTAGACATGGATGCATAGAAAAACCAGAAAAAGAGACCAGCACTGGGAATCGAACCCAGGTCCTCAGCATTCCGTGCTGCGTGCTATAACCTCTACACCACTGCTGGACAGGAATCTAGACACGAATTTTTCCTATGCATACATATCTCAGTTTGCTTATTTCTACTATGCTACTTAAGCAGCAGCTCTAGCGACATCTATGTTTCGTCGAGAGACGTCACATTTTAATGAAAATTTGCACTTGCAAGTTGAATAGGTATTTCGCAAACAAATCACTGAATCGAAAAATCGGCTTAGCAAACCCGTAATGGTTTTAAAAGACCTATTCAACGATACCCCAAACTATAGGGTTGGATGAGAAAAAAAATACGTCTATGGGAGGTACACTAAAAAAAATTTTTTTTACATTTTTTCATTGTATTATTTTGTCGGCATAGTTTACATATATATCCGTGCAAAATTGCAGCTTTCTAGCATTTATAGTCCCTGAGCAAAGCCACGGAAGGACAGAGAGACAGACAGATAGACAGACAGACAGACAGACATGGCGAAACTATAAGGTTTCCGTTTTTGTCATTTTGGCTCCGGAACCCTAAAAAAGTCCGTACTCTTTATTTACCTCCTTTGAAATTAGATATACCTATTTCTTCTAATAAAAGTTGGCAACCCTAGTGGGAATCGCGGATAAATTCGTAGATATCTATCTATAATACATAGTAACACTGGATACTGTTAGCAGCCCTGCTAGCGTTGTTTACTTACCGCTGTTCATCATCATCATGAATTTGAATGAATAAATATGAATATGAATATGAATATCATCATCACATCAGCCGCAGAGCGACCACTGTTGGCCCTAGGCCTCCCCCATGGACCTGTTCACCATATGCTGTTCACCATTAACGTTAAACTTATCCATAAACAAATAGTCTACAACTACACACTGTAATATGTATGACTTTAAGTACCTATACATAATTATCTGTACCTATAAGTACATAAGTATGTGCCATGGGCGGTTTCAAGGACATGGTGACCTAATCCGCGGCCGTCCCTTTCTGACACGCCGGGAGCGAGAGAGAGGGCACATTTACCGCGAGCTGCGTTTGGATACACGAACCATTTACAATTTATTATAATAAGGTTGTTAAGGAATTTAGTACCAATACACATTCGTGATAAGTACTAAATTAATTACAAATTAGATGTCTGGTTAAAACGACAACGAGAAAATAAGTCATGCAAGCAAGGCTTAACGAGAATTTGAGATGAAAAGTTATCAAACCTACCAATAAGTATAAAGAAAAAAAACCTACCAATTAGTTCCTTACATTAGAGGTACAAGCCAGGTACTGTATTAGGTAAACTTACCTACGTTTTAACTCAAAATAAATACTTACATAGGTAATTAAAATTATCAATAATACTTACATTTTAAATATTATTTACATAAACTATTGAGTTTATGTAAAAACAATGTTTTAGACTATCGCGGTTACTAAATGTTATGATTTAAATTCGGGTTTGTTCCGCGTACCTTGATTTTAGAGAAGCTCGATGTTTCGGCACAGTTGCAAGCGCCATGATCACGAGTTTAAATCATAAAATGTATATAAAGATATTGCAATTTTTCATCAACCTATTTGCGATGAGATTGCGATGCATCAAGCGATGGCTATACGGAGTAAAATAAATAAGGCACAAAATTGGAGTCTAGTCGCTAGCCTCAGAGACATGGAAGAAAATGACAACCGTATTCATATTATAATGGAAGAAATGAAAATGGAGGGTTTTTTTATGACCATATCACGTATTTTACTTGTACAAGTTTTTTTTATAAGCCCGATTATATTTTTTTATATGTCTTCTTAAATTTGCGTTTGCATACGGTGCTAGCTAGCTTGCCTACGTGTAGAACTTTGTCTGGAAATAATTCGTTAATGGCTATCCCGTGGGAACTATGCATTTTTCTGAAATAATAACTATCCTTTGTCCTTTTCAATGTCTTAAACTATCTCCATACCAAATTTCATCTTAATCGCTTCAGTGTTTTAAGTATAGAGAATTAACAAACAGACAGTTCCAAATTTATAATGTTAGTATGCATGCAAAGGAAGTCTTCACGGGTGGCTCCGAACGCAACCACCCTCCTCCGTCCCTGTCTGACGCACAGCTGGCACGCAGTGCATCCCGCTTGCAACTCTTGCGCAGCGGCGGCAGACAGACAGCGCGGCGCCTGCGCTGCGCGACCGTGACGAGGTGGTGCGAGTAAAATAGATAATTTCGAAGTACTTCATCATATCATCATCATCATAATCAGTCCTAGGACGTCCACTGTTGGACATAGGCCTCCCTCATACGAAGTACTTAAATCCGATTAATCAGATAACATTGTGTATATTTGTCTGTCGTATTCTTCATACATAACCCGGATGACCTGGTTAAAGCCGCGGGCTCACAGTGGATGCAGGCATAGCAACTGGAGGTCTATGGGGGAATTGGGGGTTGTGTTACTCTGAAGATGAGCTCTGGTTGAGTTCGAAACGCGTCAGTGTGGTGTGGTGGTGGTGATAGATGGGTTTGTGTGATTTGTGTGTGTTCTTACAGTGTGGAGGTGGAGGAACTGCATGAGCACGCAAATTTTGCATAAGCTTAGCTATCGTAAGGTCGCGGGTGTGCAAGGTAATTCTTTTAGTTCATTGATATGGACCTCCGCAAAGTAACGCCTGATTCAATAAATTGTTTTTCATTAACCAATAGAAACACTTCTTTCATGTCGCCTCGCTCCGCTCAGCTGTTTCCACCAGAGATGTGCGAGGAAACTTTTCTATTGGTTTATGAAAAACATCCTTGCACATTATTAGTGGAAAAGCAGCTTATACCATGAAATTAAAACCTCTTTCCAAGACAGGTTTGCATGCAAATTTAAACCAACATTTTGAGTGACAGTGTCAGCCTGACACGACTTAACACTCATGACATGAACAAAAAGTTATGGCAGCAGTGTGTTTATTTTTTACACTTATTTTACTAATTATTCTCACTTCTACCCCGGTCAATGACGCAACACAATTCGGAAATGTTGACGCATATTTGGAAAAGATGTCGGGTGAAGATACGGTCGGACTGGGTCCAGATCAGTATGATGATGACGGGTATGAGAATACCGAGAAAGTTAACCAGCAACAGCAACCAGAAATCAACGTAGAGACCAGGTGGAAGCTGCCATGGTGGCTAGAAAGGGGAATACCAGTAGATAAAATATTACTTGTTTAATGTATTGTTAAAGTCTCAGCAAAATTGTTCTCAAAAATAATAGGTACGCCATAAATAATTAAAATCCGAAAAGCCGCATTGTTTCCTTTATTTACATTTGTGGCGGCCGTGAAAATATGGAAATATATCGTCGGACAAGAAAACAGTTGCGGCGGAAATTCACCAAGCAAACACTCGAACTAAAGCTAGCAGAGACTCAAGCAGGATTGTTGACAATCGAGGTGAAGATGGATTTTGATTTGAGTACCTTACCGATGTGGCCGAAAGGATGTTCTCAATCGATAGTGCTATAAGTACAAAATCTTACGCTAGAGTCCAAGGATAAATACTATGAAAAGGAATTTGAAAAGTTTTTTGATGAACGATTGAATGAAACGAAGGTGGATGGCGCTTCGATTAAGGTATGAACAATTAATGCAAGAGGCTAGTAAAGAAGAGAAGTAGTCGCAGCTTGGGTCAGCAGCAACTGTCCGAAGCTGTCAAAACCTCAGGCTACCCAAACTTCCCTCCGTCCTGCACGAGCTACCGCAAAGCTTTAGACTTGAAGAGCCGTTTTGCAAGCAGGGCTACTACGAAACTACTGCTATTTAATTCGAGAGCGAGAGGGAGAGTACGATACGAACTGCGATTTTCGAACTTCGGAGTAGGCCCTCAGGGACGAGATACTTGTGGAAACGTATGTACGCGAGCTACTGCGACTTGTATTGTGTCTAGAGAAGTCTGAATATTTATTGGACACTAGGTCGTTATAAGTTAATGACATATTTACAAGCTTTAGACGCATTAGGTGTAACTAAAGACATTTACGAGGCTATGCTCTATCCTTTGGGGTGGAGTCTGCACTTCCTGGAAATGTTTTACTAGCGTGGCGTGGGGTATGTCTCATGACATGCAGGTACGAGGACCCAAGCGTTCAGGCTAACTAAGCCACCTTTTAGGTTTTGTAAGGAATGAAGTTGAAGCTGAAGAACGAATAAGGCTTTCTAGGGCGGAGTTCATCCTCGGGCTTTGTGTCATACTTCCTGGCAGTGACATGGTGTCGCACTACCCATAGTTACGAGAAAACAGTGTTCAATCTGTCACAATGGCACTATTCATTTCACTATGAAGCAGTCGACTTTTCAAATTTCTTGTGAGTCAGAGAAAAATGTACAAAATTGTCCGCTAATTAAAAAAAGACGTCCTTACGATAAAAGTGTACTTACGTTCAGGTCCTAAAGCGTTTTTAGGTATACAAGGTGCCCATCGGGATTCCGACAGACTTCAACCCCGAATTACTGAGGTCAGAAGGAGTACACTAAGCATGGCTTGACATACAAAACCGCTTGGGCACCGCTTTATTCAATTTAGAGATTTATTAATACTAAAGATTGTTCATATAATTTGAAAAAGTGCACCTTCTGAGAAAATGTATCTTCTGAGAATGTGATATATCGGAGAAAATGCACTTTTTTAAAAAGTGCACCTGAGAAAATGCACTATTTGAGAAAGTGTACCTATTGGGAAGTGCGCTTTTAAAAACAGTACACGTTCCGAGAAAGTGAGCCTTCTGAATAAGTGCGCTTTTACAGAAAGTGTACATTTCGGGAAAGTGAGTTTTTCGAGCCTAACCCTACTATTTAAGACTTCGCTGTCCGTCTGACCGTCTGTCACCAGGCTGTATCTCATGAACCGTGATAGCTAGACTCTTGAAATTTTCACTCTTTTACTGTGGCCGCTATAACAACAAATACTGAAAATATAATAAAATCAATATTTAAGGGGGCTCCCATACAACAAACATGATTTTTTTGCCGTTTTTTTGCTCGATATTAATAATGCACTTTAAAAATAAATAATTAAATTAAAATAAAAAATGTTCTATAGATATGATACGGAACCCTTCGTGCGCGAGTCCGATTCGCACTTCGCCAGTTTTCTTTTTTATAGTGTTTTATCGTGTTTTACTGTTTTTTATTGATGATGCAATTTAAATTCAGTTTTGTAGCACTTAAGATTTTTTAACAAAACGCTTTTTTAATTTTGCTATTATTGTATATATTTTTCGTATATTTTTTTACCTATTTTACTGTATTATATTGATGACGCAATTTACATTCAATTTTGTAGCACTTTACAGGTTTTTTTTACTTATAACAAAACTGGTTTTCATTTTTGCAAACTGTTCTTTATCTTTTTTTAAACTTACCTACTAAGTTTTTACTGTAATTTACTGTTTTATATTGATGACGCAATTTACATTCAATTTTGTAGTTGGCACTTTACAGTTTTTTTTTATCAAAGCCGTTTTTCATTTATTTTTTTAACCTTACGAACTAGCCTGCAGTTTATGCCGCGTCCACACCGGGCCAATGAAGGCCAACGAATGGGTTCGTTGGTCCTGTGTGGACGGCTCAGCGAACGGCAACGATCGTTCGCCGGCGATCCGAAGCGCGGCGGTAACATTGGCCCGTCCACACCGGCCCAACGAACGAAGTCCATTCGTTGGCCTTCGTTGGCCCGGTGTGGACGCGCCTTCAGTCTACAACCCTCTCAACTCAACACGAGGGGTATCACAGATGCGTTGCCGGCCCTTTGAGAGACTGATAGATAGGCTCGTTTTTTAAAGATCCCTAAGTTGTACCACTCCGAAAATACTGTCCCAGGACAGAAGCTGGTTCCATACTTTAGTCGTGCGTCTCGCTTAAAGCGGGACGGTGCTAGATTGCCAATCATCAAGGTGGTGAGGCTGAAATGACTGACGGTAGTGAAACCTAGCTGTAGCCACAGAATAAGGTAATAGTACAAGTAGGCAACAATCCGAATAATTTATCTGAACACTCCCCATGATATAAGCGGTACAAGATGCAGAGATGCAACATCCCTCCGCATTGCCACATTGGAGAAGGGGTGAGGAGAGGAGGAGAAGAGGAGAAGTGAGGAGCTCACTTGCAAAATAAATGTCAGTCAAGTCAAATGATGCGCAAGGCCTTAGCGCAAGACACGCTTTTAAGTCCCGCCTACTAGGACAGGGCTGCAGGGATACGGTAGGCATTTTTATCGCAGTTACAATTCCTGATTTATTATGATTGGTTTTTTGGAGTCTTTTTTTGTATTTTTTATTTCAACTCCAAATTTGTTACTTTTACGGGTATTCCGTGAAACCATATCGAAAATACAAACTGAGACATGGATGCACAGAAAAACCAGAAAAAGAGACCAGCGCTGGGAATCGAACCCAGGTCCTCAGCAATCCGTGCTGCGTGCTATAACCCCTACACCACCGCTGGTGCTGCTGCATAAGTAGCGTAGGAGAAATAAGCAATCTGAGATATGTATGCATAGGAAAAATTCGTGTCTAGATTCCAGTCCAGCGGTGGTGTAGGGGTTATAAAACGCAGCACGGATTGCTGAGGACCTGGGTTCGATTCCCAGCGCTGGTCTCTTTTTCTGGTTTTTCTGTGCATCCATGTCTCAGTTTGTATTTGCGATCCTGATTTATTATTTGCTAGCGTTTACCCGCGGGTTCTCTCGCGTGAACCATACTTATTGGTTACGCAGCTTTACCATGTAATTAAAACCTCTTCCAAGACAGGTTTGCATTGCAAATTCAAACCAGCATTTTGAGTGACAGTGACAGCTTGAAACGACTAAGCACTCATGAACAAAAAGTTATGGCAGCGTGTTTATTTTTTGCACTTATTTTACTAACTATTCTCTCTACGGCCCCGGTCAATGATGCAACACAATTAGGGAATGTTGACGCATATTTGGAAAGGATGTCGCGTGAAGATACGGTCGGACTGGGTCCAGATCAGTATGATGATGACGGGTATGAGGATCCCCAGAAAGGTTACCAGCAACCAGGGTCCGACGGTGATACTCTTTGGAAGCTGCCACCGTGGCTGAAACCGGGCTGGGCTGGGCCTAGCTGAAAATTCGATAAAGACTTATGTTCTTTACTTTGCGATTAAGAGTTGCTTCGCTCCAATTTTTCTATGTAACTATTTTTATTGAGTTTTTATCTTTTTTCTAGTGTTTTTTACCGTTTTGTATACTGTTTTATATTGATGATGCAATTTACATTAAGTTTTGTAGCAATTTACAGAGTTTTTATAACAAAGTTGTTTTTTAATTTTGCTTTTATTATATATCTTTTTTATATGGTTATATTATATACTTACTAGGTTTTTGACTGTATTTTACTGTTTTATATTGATCACGCAATTCACAATAAATTTCCCGGGATAAAAAGTAGCCTATGTCACTCTCTGGCCCATAAACTATATCTATGCCAAAAATCTCGGAGCAAAAATCACGTCGATGCGTCGCTCCGTTTCGACGTGAAAGACGGACAAACATACAAACACACACACTTTCGCATTTAAAGTATTAGTATGGATCACTCGTATACATTTCTCTATAGTACATTCACCAGCACAAATATCTGAAACAACAAAGCGTGCATAAATATCTGATGTAACTAAAATTTTAGGACCAGTAGCACGTGTCAGGTATTTTTGCACGCTCCGGTATGGCAGATATTTATACAGGTGCCTACCTACTTGCAAATGATAGGTAAACTACAAAAGTAGATACCAAAAAGTAGATACCACTGTTTGAATGTTGCGGGTCCAATAGGAAGCCGGTTTAAAGAAAGAGAGAAAAATGGAAGAAAGAATTTGGTTTGACAAAATTAACAAGATTTCATTTTTTTGACACCTGTAAATTACTACAGGAATCGAAAGAGTTTTGCTTCCTGAACATGGGAAAATATTTATTATAATTTATTTCTCCATATTTAGAAAAATACAAAAAATTTAAAAAATATATCTGAATTTGCCAAAACTACCACAGAATAGATAATTATGTTTCCTTTGCGTTTCACACCAGAAAAAGGACCTGTCATAATTTTGACAACGTCTACATCAGATTTACGCAAAGGATTTAGTTACGTGATATTTGTTTTTTAATAGAGACTAGAGTCTTTCGAAGATTCGCGCTGTCATCGTTCATCCACCATTACCTCTCATATTTCGTTTTCTAGAATTTTTTTACCGTACAACGGCAAAAACTACTAGACACTGGCAAAATTGTCCTCCGATGGACAGAGCCATATTTTTCTAAAAATCTAATCTAATCTAATAGAGACTAGACAAAAGTAATGGATCTATTGTGTGGTAGTTCTGGAGTTATGCTCTTTTAGAATAAGCACATCTTAAGGTCATCGTAATAAATTAATTAATAATCGTAGCGAAGTTTTAAAATTATCAGCGTGTTTCTGTTTCCAAACAGAATACAGAGAACGAATCAAAAAGTCTTAGAAATATGAAAATTCAACACAACAAGGAAAATAAATTACAACTTAAAAAATAAGATAACCTCCCCAAGCCTCTAGTAGCTGTCATTGTAGGTATGTTCCCAGAACCATTATTCTTTGCTGGTCTACTTAACTCTTGTGTCCAGCACCCAAGGGCCACTGTACTACACGCATGCCCTGTGATCTGCAGATTGAATATCAAGTAGTTGATGGCCTCGTCTGCCGCAACGGTGATTTCTTTGTTCGTGATGGTTTATTTGTTTTATGGATGGATGTTGAGCTTGATGGCGTATGTGCGTATATTGTACAGAGAATTTTAGGTTCGTAGAAATTAAATTCTGGCCTTACACGGGCAGATGCCGAGCATCGAACAGATATTGTTTGAAAAATGTTTAATTTCTCAACTCTTATTTTTCTCGATGGTAAAATTTTTCTCTGTATTTTCTTATGCTTTTATAGAACACAGTAGGTTAGGTTAGGTTTGTTTTATATGAGAGTTCCGGAAAACATGTAGTTCCAGAGAAAATCTTGGGTTGACAAATGAAACAGTTTGGAAACATCTGGGAAACATCAGTTGGGAAAAGGCAGAAAACCAAGAATTGGGGTCGTCAGTGTCAGTTAGATTAACAGAGAATATTTAGCAGATATTTTTAGGGTTCCGTAACCAAAGGGAACCTATTACTAAGACTCCACTGTCCGTCCGTCTCTCATGAACCGTGATAGCGACAGTTGAAATTTTCACAGATGATGTATTTCTGTTGCCGCTATGATAACATATACGAATAAAATAAATATTTGAGGGGGGCTCCCATACAACAAATGTGATTTTTTTGGCGTTTTTTTGCTTGGTATTAATAACGGCAACAGGTAGACACTTGAAATATTCACAGAATATTTAGTTGTATATTCACTTTAGAAATAAATAATTAAATCAAATTAAAATTAATATTTAAGGAGGCTTCCATGCAACAAACGTGTTTTTTTTGCCGTTTTTTAACCCCCGACGTAAAAAGAGGGATGTTATAAATTTGACCGCTATGTGTGTCTGTCTGTGGCACCGTAGCTCTTAAACGGGTAAAGCGATTTGAATGCAGTTTTTTTTTTAATTGAAAGCACGTTTTCTAGAAATGGTTCTTAGACAATGTTTTAGATATTGAACTTTGAAGTGACAAAGTCGGGGGTTTTCCAACTTTTTGTTGCTTAGGTTATTTGCTAATGTCTAATGTTGTAAAGATAATGGTACGGAACCCTTCGTGCGCGATTCCAACTCGCACTTGTTCGGTTGTTTTTTGTCAATCTAACAAAAAAATACAAAGATATATGTAGGTAGAGTCATTCGGATTGACGCGTGCCGTATTTCATATTACAATGTCAATGTCTCATCATCATCATCATCAGCCGGAAGACGTCCACTGCTGAACAAAGGCCTCCCCTTAGACCGCCACAATGAACGACAACTCGCCACTCGCATCCACCGGTTTCCCGCAACTCTCTCTCTGTCAATGTCTAATTTTGACACAATCACGCGTCCTCGTGGATGGCAGGTAAAAAGCGTGTCGAAACCGCGTCCACTTAATGATTCCCTACTGTTTTTGAAAGAGCTTGTTACAGAAGCACGGAGTACGTTAGAGTCGTGTGTGGTTCTGTAAGGCGCTTATAGTTGACTTCGCGGGGAGCAGTTAGTTCTGCATAGTCCGACTATAGGGATGTTATTGGTCTAAGTGGTAGTCACCAAGTCTATTATGGATGTCTTACAAGAAAAAGTATGCCTATAAATTGGGCCCTTTTCCGTTGTTATAAGACCTTACTATCCCGTTATAGTCCTGATAAAATGGTGGTTCCAGGATAATTATAAATCCGATTTTTGCTGCTTGGGCGTGAAGTGTGACGTCACGTAGAACCCCTCGTATGCGGTACTAAAAAAAGTACTGCATTCTAATCTCATCTGTTTTAATAAGCACAAATTCTGCTGATTTTAATAAAAATACAAAAGACTAAAGATAACCTTAAATTTAGCACGGAGCCGCGGCTTAATACTTTCTCATAATCTGACGTGGTAATTAGAGTTATTTTTAACCCCCGACGCAAAAGAGGGGTTTTTATAAGTTTGACCGCTTTGTGTGTCTCTGGCACCGTAGCTCTCAAACGGGTGGACCGATTTGAATGCGGTTTTTTTCTATTGAAACAAAATTTTCTAGCGATGGTTCTTAGGCATGTTTTATCAAAATCGGTTCAGCCGTTTTTGAGATATTGAACTTTGAAGTGACAAAGTCGGGGGTTTTCCATGGTATTCTATTTATTTTTACATAACGCGCCTTTCTGTTCGTCATCGTAGTTTGTCGAGCGTTTGGATTATTTGCTTCAGTTCCTTTAATGGCACTATTGCAATTCCTTTTATGTACAGCACTGCGAATAAACTGAGTGTTTGCGCAATGAAGTATGAGTTCGTTTATTGGGTTTCCGCGGTCCTACAAGGAGCCCTTTTAGTGTTACCATGTCCATCCGTCCGTCCGTGGTTTAGCTTAGTACTAGTGCTAGGAAGCTGTGTTTTTGAAGAATATATATTGTTAACCACAACTACAACTATACAGTGAAAAATAATTTTTTTGACCTATCCAATCGTCTCTGCTTACTAGAGCTCGTTGAGTAGATAAAAAATCTATTCTTTGTTTTAAAAAGATAGGTATTCAGAAACAAAGCAATGAGAAGCCACGAAAATCAGCATTTTGACAAAATTTTGCAATGAAAATTTTTTAACGTTCTATTGACCAAATTCATTTGAAATTTAGCGACAATGTTTATCATCCCGTATATTTTACTAACAAATACCAGTATCTGTTGTGTTGATAAATAATAAAACATTTTATTTTACAAGTCAATAAATTGACCTCTCATTTGGTACATTTTGATTTTCTGCAGGGCTCTGCTAACACTGGATATTTATAGATATAGCCGTTTAAAGCGGCATAAACTAGAAACTTGTACGAAACCCTTGGTTTGAAAGAAAGAAATAAATAAATTTATTCAATTACATTTGATATTTACCGCGAGCTTTGCGGTGAAGGAAAACATCGCGAGGAAACCTGCACAAACCTGCAAAGCCATTTAATGGTGCGTGTGAAGTTCCCAATCCGCACTGGGCCCGCGTGGGAACTATGGCCCAAGCCCTCTTGTTCTGAGAGGAAGCCTGTGCCCAGCAGTGGGACGTATATAGGCTGGGATGATGATGATGATTCACAACTCAGCAATAGACAACACTACACAAGACACAACAATAATTAAGTGCGACAGCATGCATAGATAGGTAGTAAGGTCATTGCGGTTGTAAATCGGACACTGGCTCAGCATAATGCTGAGACGTTAAGAACGCCCCGGCGCTGATTTTCAGCCAGCACCGTCGGTGACCCTCTGACCGCTATATAAATAAGATTGAGATACGATAGTCCGTCTCGCACTTGTCTAGTTTTACTCTTATCTCATACTAGCAGCTCTATGGTTGTACTGAACGTTGTGTTCGTCCGACTCGAGCTTGCCTGCTTTTTGCTTCGACTCAGCGATGATTCGCTGTTGCCATGGGTACCGGTTTTTGCGCCGTGATTTAGTCAGACCTTGACTTGCCGCTTTTTGCTGCATTATGTCATCCACTGCCTACTCTTTCGAACAACAATACCATCCAGTACACTTGCACTGACAGAACCCCACCAATTCAATCTTTATTATTACCAACACACAGTGCACGCTCCGCATTTCCGATGGTAAAACTAAGTTTGTGTTTTTTGTTAATTTTAAAAAAGTTCCGTGAATGTTTTTCTCTGAGCAAAAACATAATGATGGCACATTTCCTTTATTAAATGTTCAATTTTTTGCAGCACGAAGTACTTTCTGTATCCTGGTCGACTTGATGTTTGTTTCGAGAATAAAAAAGTGACTTTACTTAGGTAGGTACTCTAAAACGTAATTGTCAAGAAAACTAAAAAAGTAGTTAATAATTGAAATTCTGGAGGTACTTTGTAGAGCTCTTATGCTTCCCCGCATAGTAAAAGAAAAAAAAGAGAAGCAAGGCAAGAAAAGAAGAAGAACATTATATCCGAATGCTCTGTAGATCCGCATTGTTACAAATCAGTTTAGTCTAGCTAGGTGAAATGACGATTTGCAAAAGAAAGCTGTCAAAAACTGGACGTGAGAAACCGAAGATGGCCGATGATGACGAAACAAGCGACGTAAATAATGGTCAACATCAAAGTCCTCGTGATTTCACACTTTCTTTTAACAATTTTGAGAAGCGATAGACATTAGCAGAAATATCACAGGCTGATCATAAAAAAAACATAGAAATTGAAAATATATATAGTTTGTTGCTGACAGCGGACTAACTCTTCTTCTTTGACGGCATCTTCATTGCTGAACGTCGTATTTCGTTTAGCGGCATTATGTCCCTATGCACTGTGGTTCTCCATGTTTTTCTATTGATTATCATCATCATCATCATAACTTTAAACTCGGAGTTTTTCCCGAACTGGTGGTAGTTTTTTGACATTCATAAGTGCTTTGTTACCTATAGCCTAAACTGAATAAAGTTATGACTTTGACTTGACTCCACCAGAAGGGAACTTTTCTCCAAGAAAGTCGTCATGAGGTATGTTATTTTTAAGTGGAAGTTCTTTACGGACGATGAATCTCATCTACTCGTAGCACTACGCTACGCACAAAGGCCTCTGTTTATACCTAGGTTTCGCAGGCTGGTTTCTGTGGCAGTTTTTGCAGCAGCGACCTAATTTTCACGGTCGATTTGCTGTTGATTTTACGCCTGGATTAATTGTAAATGAAAAAGACTACTAAGCTAGGTTTAGATTTAAAACCATAATGCTAATAAAGTATTGGATAATTGTTTCATTTGCATGTGAAAGTACAAAGTACACTTTAGTCATGTGAAGTGCGTGGTCACCAATCATGCTAATATTATAATTGGATTACAAGAAGATAATACAAAACTCGTACTGCAATATCTAAATGTTTGTGTGCAATCAAAAATAAATAAACCCTTTTTGACAGGACCCCGTTTCTTCTAATTTAAATATGTTATGCATGAGCTGCCAAGGTATGTATATTTGCAAGCACTGAATGGTGATAGCGATCGAAGCGATAGACTCCTGCGCAGCAAACAATCACCGCCAAACAATAGCTTATTAAGTCATGCGGTGTGTTATTTGAATTTTAAATAAATCCTTCTTCTATGGTGATGTTCCTTTGGTATGCAGAGCAGAATGGTGTAAAAAACAACCGATATAAATGTTTAATGCTATTCTTTGCAAAGAGAAAAAGAGAGGTTGTTTTGTCAGAGGTTATTCAACGTAAACGTCGTTTTTTAGCCAGTGGGTTATGTCCATGTGAAAGTTGAAATGATAATCGGCAACTGCATGTATACCCAGGATCATCGAGATGGGTCAGTACTCTGAAACTATAAATTATATAAAGATCTATTCTAAGGCATGGCATCGATTTTAGTGATAAGAAAAACAGCGTTCATAATTATTTCAAAATTGAAGAAAAAAATATTTTGGATACAGTTCGCAGTTCTATACTTTTTATTAACTGCACTTGCATCATCATACAACCTACATTTTGTATACCAATTTCAATTTGATTAATGGAAGCGGGTCAAAATTAGCTTTGAAGATTCGGTTACCGACAAGTACCGGGTACATTTTCTTTCTTCAGTACGATCGGGTTGGTTTTCGAATTGAGCACGATTTAGCTTTACTGAACTGATCCATCTAAATAGGGTACCTCGGTATATGCCACAGGACTGATGGCTGTTGGGGAGATTGGGTCTGGGTGATGATATTCGTAAGGCAGCAGGGATTGAACGATCAGCTGAAGAAGCTCGTGGTGTGATATGAGAGAGGCCTGTCTGGCAGCAAACTAACTCAAACTGACGATGATTTCAAGCAAACTTCCTTTTTCCCAGTGATGCTATTTTTAATCATCTATAAAGAACCAGTCCCAGAGTCTCAATCATTAGCAGTCCTCGCTCGGATAGACAAGTCGGCGAAGGTTTGTGCCACAGATGAAGATAAGCCGTATCGGCTTTCAATTAACGGAGGTACAGAACAGAGCTACGATGAATTGTATCGTTAGATACGAGAACGAGTGAATTTTTCTTTGTAAAGGACAATGGATAGATTTGTATGGGCACTGTCCCCATCCACCAACAGAAACGAAACATGTCTCATTTAATAGCTCTTGGCAACTTGATGATTCTTTACTATGACCAGGATCGCCCTATGCATGGGGTTTTACTTTAAGTTTTACTTATTATTGAGTAACATAATGTTTCTGTGACCTTCTTGTAACTTTCAATGAAATGAGCATAAAAAAACCCATATACATAGGGCGATCCTCGTCATAGAAAAATCATCAGGTTGCCCAGAGCTATTAAATGTTTTCCTTGTAAGTTTTGATATACTTACTATCATCCTGAATTTTTTCAAATTTTTCCAGCCACCGCTTTAGATTTTAGAGGGGGGCTCGATTTTAATGAAAATTTGCACTTTTAAGTTGAATATTTCGCAAAAAACTCAATGAATCGAAAAATCGTCTTAGCAAGCCCCTAATGATTTTAAAATACCTATCCAACGATACTCCACACTATAGGGTTGGATAAGAAAAAAAATCACCCACACTTTACGTCTATGGGAGGTACCCTAAAAAACTTTTTTTTTATTTTTTAGTTGTACCATTTTGTCGGCATAGTTTACATATATATCCGTGCAAAATTACAGCTTTCTAGCATTGATAGTCCCTGAGCAACGCCGCGAACGGACAGACAGACAGACATAGCGAAACTATAAGAGTTCCGTTTTTGCCATTTTGGCTCCGGAACCCTAAAAACAAAAATATTCTTTACTTACTAAAGGTTACAAATGAAATAAAAGTAGAGTATACAGTTAGCGGTCTTACAGCTTAACAGCGATATCTAGCGGACAACAATTTAGGTACAGATCTACATAATATATACAGGTACAGCAGTGTTTGTGACCAAAAAGGTATAGAATGTTTCTGGGCGTTGCAGGTAGTGAAATGCTGAAAGTTATGAAAACTTCACCTTCACCGCGCCACCATGCACCACCACGAGTATTATTTCTTGTCAGTAACGCATCTCTCTTAATATGCATCGATTTGATCGTATCGTGCGCAGGAGATCAAGCAAGCCCCTTAGTTAGGCTCGCAACGACGGACCGAACTCAAATTGTTATTCATGCCAGCTCAGGTTACTCCGTCTATCGAGTTTATCTATGATATTTAGATGGATCTATGAAATATGGACTTAGTCAAAAGTTGACGAGTTTTTTCTCGAAAGACGTAATTCTTCTAATAAAGTAAATGCGAAAGTTTGTATGAGTATGATTGTTACTCTTGAACGCTAAAACGTTTCTTTCATATGTACGAGTATAAGTATTTAGAGATTAAGTATTACCATGGGATTTTAATCTCAAAATCACAGCTGCAGAGTTTGAAAACATGAAATTTAGCGGAATTGTTTCTTACAATAGCGAATATCACGTTTGTAATTTTTGAGGATTCCCACGGAAATTTTACGAAATACTTATTAGTATTTTAATTCAAATGTCCCAGCGAAGCCGGGCGTAAATATAGCACGAGTAATATCTAATGTTTGTGAATTCTTGACTAGGTATTTCGTTCCTTTTCAATATGTCGAAGCTACACAGTCCTTTCACTCTGATAAGCGGCCTGTATCTGCAGTAGAACGTATATAACCCGAGATAATTATAAGGACACTAGTTTTTGCCTGCGGCTTCGCCCGCGTGAATTTCGGTTATCGCGCGCTGTTCCTTCGGGAACTGTGTTTTTTCCGGGATGAAAAGTAGCCTATGTCACTCTCGGGCCCATAAACTATCTCTATGCCAAAAATCACGTCAATCCGTCGCTCCGTTACGACGTGAAAGACGGACAAACACTTTCACATTTATAATATTAATATGGATTGCCAACAAAACCTTTCGCATGCTATATAACTTCCCTTACCAAATGCCTAGTCATTCCATCTTCTCTTCCCCAAAAGGGCTCTTACCTTGACAGCTGTCGCTTCCAACCTGATGGATCGAGGGCTGTCCCCTCAGTATTGACTTTATCGACAAAATAACTTAAATTTAGAGACCGATCAAGACGTTTATTTGACCCAAGATCTACGCGTGATATAATAAGAAAGGAAGGAGACAAAACATCGGCTAATAACGAGCCTCGCTATAGTACACGAAGGGTTTTCATATGTTATTGTAAAATTAGTAGGGTTTTGCTCCACTCGGTGTGAGACTATAGTGATTTGGGCCTTTATCGGGAGCAAATAATAATTAAACCATAGATAACTTTATATTTTGGTTTGGTCTGTGGACCCCGGCCTACTTAAGACCCGCAGGAGTCCGCGGACCAAACGCTGAGACCTGCTTTAAGTGATTCTAATCTTTGTAATAGTTGCTAGGGTCTTGTCACTTTGTTCTGATCCAATTAATAGAAAAATCCTGATTCACTGACATACTCACTCATCATTTCTCAGCTCAAACTCTTGAAATATAAAGCGGATATTGCAGAGGCCCCATCATTAGATATAGACAAGGGGTAAGAAAGGATTTAGTAAAATTCCCAAGGGATAAGATGTTCTGTTACGGCTTACGATGCCAGGGCATAAGCTAGTCTTACTCCGCTTAGGCCTATCGGGATACTTATACGTATACAATGTAGCTAATCTATACGAGCAGGTGATAGTAAAGCCACCGCAATATGAACCTTGTCTAAGTATTCTAAGGCTTTTCAAGTCAATTTGGCGTGTAACGGCGAGCCCTGCACGGACGCAGCCGGCCGGCCCGTTTTTACAGTTAGAAGATCCTAATTTATTGGCTACGCAGAAGCAAGATAGAACGGCATTGGAGGTATGTACGTTTGCCATAGTAAGCACTGTCTTGTCAGCAATTTGTTCGTCATCATCTCGGGTATATACGACCCGCTGCGCACAGGCACACCATTGAATTTATCCAGGGTTACCAACTCCAATTTTTTTTACCCCTACAGCTTAACTTAAAACCCCCTAAAACTAAACATTTTTTTGGAAAAAACCCCTACTAAATAGTATATATAGAATAAAACAAATTATGTCTCAATTTCTTTAATGTTTTAAGTTACACATTATGTAGGATCTCAACAGCCACGCCACAGACCCAAAAACCAAAATACAGCGTGAAAGCCGCAAAAGATTGTTCAAACGCGCTACAAATCACAGTAACATAAATCGGAATGTTCGGTCGAGTATTTCTTTCTCAGTCGCACTTACGAGTTCGAGTAATAGAGAGTGGGATACACTACCTATCGAGAACGGTCCATTTTCAGTAATAATTTAGTTTATTTTTTCACTTCTAATGTTTTTTATCTCTCTCTCTTAAAAAGACCCTTCTCTCATTTCCCAACATAAAGAGTTCTTCAATACCACACCAGTACATACAAACAAGAATATCCCGAACAGGAAGAAAGCTCGCGCCCCGAGCAAACCCAGCTATCTCGCGGCTTTTGTTTCAATGCGTACACGCATCCAAGGTGCATAAGCTGATTTACACACTCTTATTACCTTGACAATAGAGTCGAGTGTAAACTTTGAGCTCCACAAACTTCTGCTGACTGTACAGATATCTCGCATCCGCCTCACTGTGTGCCCAGGTTGTGTACAGGCAAATACATGAGTAATGTCACATTAGAGCCGCACAGGGATGCTCTGGAGTTGGACAAGTCAATAAAAAATCAAATTGTTCTTCAACGATTTATTTCGTGCTTACAGTTAAGGACCAAAGTGCCCATAACGCTAGAATACAAGTACAAAAACCTATACTTAAAAGTTATACTGAGCGGCAAAGATCTGGCCCTCAAATGTATGCAGTTGTAGGTAATTTTGTATGTAATGGTAATGTAAATGGGCAATAATTTCTGCCGCTAAGTATTATTAACTAAGACTACATAAACATAAACATTATGTACAATTTGAAACCATTAGATAACAATTTTTTATTCATTACCAAACAGGCATATAGATGGTATCAACCAAAACTTCTATACAATTCTTTTGGGCAGAGCCAGTACGTCTACTCTATTGCGCTGGTTTTTTTTTTTACTTACTAAAGAATGACATCACCGTCAAACAAAAGCATAACTTGTTCAAATGAACTCATTATTCGCCAACTTTAGCAGCTAAATTAAATACCTTTTTTCATTTCAATACGGTGACAGCCGTGTAACTCAGCATACCATGTCAATATACCCACGAATCCTGTCATTTCATCTTTAACATGTATTCTAAAACAGACATTTATTAATGGACATGTATTAACAGATTGTCGTTACCAAGTCGCTCTGCCTCGGTCATTACAAAGGAACAAAATGTAACAGAAATAAAGACAATCAGCGCTAACAAATTTACTACTCAGCCACAGTATTACAGACTCCATTCGAAACACTTTACGGTACAAAATGCATGTAGGCAACAAACAAAAAAGGATCGTCGCTAAAACTGCACATGACTCATGCACCAAACAACACGTGAAGGCTCAATTTATAACACTTAAACGTATTTATAAACTAATTAATTACCCCGAGCGTTCAAGTAACCCTTATTCCTGCGTCAATAAAGTCTAATATAACGACGCTGACAATCACAATAAACTTGTTCAAGTATATTTTGAAAGATACAGTCAAGACACTTCTAAACGTTATTGTGTAGAGTTTAAACTTGACTGTGCGAGAGACGATATAGGAGCAAATCAAAGAGCAAGAGAGTTCTTGCGGGAGTGTTATAACTGGCAAAATCTTAAAATAGCAGAGTAATAAATGAACTCCCTTTGTAATTGATAGCGGAATTAATGCGCTCTTTGAGGCTAATTGGTCGGTCGACGGCTCGACAGTTTGTTCAGAAGTCGTTAAAAGAGACTTAGGAAAAACAAAGGCTAAGCAAGCATTAATGCAAGAGGATTACAGTGTACGGCGATAAGTCTCGGCTTACACTGGATGATTAAGTACCGCAGTCAAAGGCTGAAAGCCATATTGTAATGCTAGTTTTAAAAATATGTCGCCACAAAGTTTACGTTGACGACTGGATAGCTTAGTGCTCGGAGAACGTGACTATGGAGCGTGAGATCCCGGTTTAAAAAAAATATATTTGGAAATAGGCCGTTCAATCAGTCAGGGTAAGAATAAAATGAAATAAAAATGATACTAATTTTATTCTAGAAACTAGTCCATAATCTATGATGCATACATTCAATAAAGAAAATTTTCAAATTTACATTAAATTAAATTTAACCAAATTACAGGTATGAAAAGTAAATTAAATCTTAAATAAAAAATAAATTATGACGAAATAAAATAAAAGCACACATCATGGATATTAAAAAAATAAAATCGATATTAACTATAATATCATTTGACATCTACGGCTCTATAGCAAGAAATCTTTTCAAATTAATCAAATATGATAAGTCTTACAAATATACCACCTAAAGACATGCCTAGTTCTTTCGCAACCGGCATAATATTTGTTTGCTCTAAAATTTATTTCCAGATTTTTCTATCAGCCGCTGTCCTAGTGACTTTCTAGAAGTTTCAGCGAGGTATCTCCAGAATGACATCAGCCAGGAAGCCCCGCATGGCGGTCAAGGTTCGGAGCCAAGTCCGAACTGATCCAATTACGACTTTTCGTCATGATCAAACCGATGGCTTGTGTAACTTTACGGTACCTAATTATTAAAATTGCCAATTGCAGCAGTATAATAGAATACCAAGCGGAAATTACAATGATTTACAGGAAACTGACTTTAGTTACTGTGGTGACCGACCAATGCGAGTACAGAAGTGATAAATTTAAAATTGAGCATTTGGTGGGTTCGGTTCTCGGTTCAGACAGGGATTTAATCAAAATTCTATTTCGCCATCAAACGTAGCAATTTGGCGAGAATATATATATAATGCATAGTACCCAAGTTGCAATTTGAATATATAAATAAATAAATAAATATATATTTTCAAAATCAAAATGAAGTCTTCTTTCAGCAAAATTTTCTATTTGCAATTTTCTGCATAATTTAAGGTGCCCTTCATGTGGCATACATAGCCGTGGGGTATCCGTCTATCGTATGTACTTGTATTTATTTTCCCAATAAAGTCACTCTTTCGCCTTCCGCAGCCAATGATCACAGATTTTTCCGTGTTTTCCATTGAAAACCTATTTTTTACTCTCTTACGGTACTCAACAGTGAAATATCATCCCTTTTGACGTACCATCCTGCCATAACTCAGTTTTCGAGCAGTTAACTTCCTAAAGAGCTAAAATAATAATTGTATGTTTTTTTAGCTCAAGACGTGGTCGTGTTTTTAGCTCACGTGACTTCTCTGTCCGATAACACATTTTGGACAGTCATACAAACATGCAAATCCAGAGTGACGACTTACTTTCTTGGTGATACCAATTAGAGTATGAAATTAGTTCCATCTCTCCCCAACGATGGATATCTTGTTTGCGTTCTCGGCTCATCAACTCCTCATTCAATTGTTTAACATAGAACGCATTATGTTTCTAGGCAGGGTCACTATTCATAGTCATCAGAGCATGATCCACCATAATGACTTCATGGAACTGTTAATTGACTACAGCGACTAGCTATGGATGAGCCCTGTGATTCGCTTGACGGACCTCGGTCGTGTGGAGCTGTAGGTATGGCAGAGGTCATGTCACATTGGTCGCGGTCTTCGGTGCGATGAACTGGTGAACTTGACATGCCGTGACCAAGGCCAGTACAGCCGATAGGGACAGCATCATCAAAGTTAATGTTTCTTTAAGAAATATTGCTTATTGGTGCATGGTTGGACCATGTTAGCACTGATATTATCTTACTTTTCTTTTCACCAAGCAGTTCTTGCACTGCTCTGTTCCAACGTGAAGACAGAGACAGCTGACGAAATTACTAGTATACGAAATATTTTCTCTTAGCGTTGTGGGTGTCCATGGCTAGTAATGTTCAATTACTATCAGATGACCTTCTACGAGTAGCTCGTTTGCCACCTTATGTCATACTTTTTTTATTATTTTTTACTATTGTAACGTATTTGTGTCTATAAATAAATAAATAATAAAACGGGACAATTCACACCAATTGACCTAGTCCCAAAGTAAACTTAGCAAAGCTTGTGTTATGGGTGTACTAAGCAACGGATAAATATAATTATATAGATAGATACATACTTAAATACATATTAAACACCCAAGACCCGAGAACAAACATTCCCCCGACACGGGAATCGAACCCGGAACCTCAAGCTTCATAGTCAGGTTCTCTAACCACTAGGCCATCAGGTCTTGTCTATTTAGATGCATTATTTATAAATTTCAGCTGTCTATCTATACAGTCCCTGTGATAGACAGATAGACAGGCCGACGGACAGTGTAGCGACTTTAACAGGGTTTTGTTTGTGACCCATCAGCTACAGAACCACAAAAAAAGATATGTTTTTGTACCAGTAGTTGCCATTATCATTTTAGCCTGTGCTGGGCACAGGTCTCCTCTAAGAATGGCTTAATTGAGTTTAAGGAATACATTTATCGGTCCGACCTAAAGTAATCCAGCAAGAGACTACTTCAGTGATTCCTCTGTTCTTGGGCACAGCCGTTGCTGAGTTGACGTCATTGTGGGTCCTCATTGTGACTGACAGCAGCTAATGCCGCCGTCAGAGCATTACCGCCAGCAATGGACCGGCGAGCTAATTGCAGGCTTGTTCCTCTTGTTAGACACTCCCTGTTCCATTTACCTCTCATAGTCATGGCTATTTTTGCGAGGCATGGGCACATTCGAGATGGCAATTTCCTTGTTAGTGCCGTGGAAATTATGGTCTGGTTCGTGGTCTATAATTGGCTTCTTTGTCAAACACTTATTTACTGTAGCTTTTCTTTTGCTATTACAGTTTTCATCATAAATATCGGAGATGTACAATACGGATCAGGTATTTATAAGCCCTGGTAGCTAAGTGGTCTGAGCTCTCAAGCAGGGTCGTGGGTTCGAACCCGGGCTCGCGCTGCTTAGTTTTTTAGAAGTGTGAAATTACATTTGAAATTTACCATGAGCTTTATGTTGAAGGATTGAAGGAAACATCTGAGGAAACCTACATCCATCTGCGAATACATTCAATGTGAGATGGCTCTACTATCGTCTTCATCCATCATTTAGGACAAGTTCTTGTAACATGTGAAACTTTTTTCCTTGCAACGATATTCCTGGTATAATTTCCATGCGTCTGTTCATGACTGTAAGACTGCGGACTAAGCGCCAGCCAGAAGCGGGGCGGCGAGCGAATTCACTGTTCATTGCGCTGCCGAGGTACCTGACACGCAATGAAACCGCTCGCTGCGCCGTTGCCTGCCCCGCTCCTCGCTGCCGTCCAGTCCGCGGCCCAACTCGCTGTTTTGTTTCGTGTGCCGTAGTTTGCTTGCGGTAACGGGCCGGAAGCGAAACATGAAGATAATGGCCGAGTGATTCGGTCACGTACCGTTCCAACGGTACCGAACCACGCATATTAATATTATTGCCGTCACAAATTTGATTACCTGTAAGATTTTGGTGCTGGTGCTGCTTACTAGTTTAAGTACTGGTTTTACTTTCGCGTTTTTCTCTAGTTCTCCTAGCGCCATCTAGTTGTCGCAAGAACAACTGCAAGATACTGCATCGCCCTGTCGAACTTCCGACACTCTTCGGACTTCGGTCCCTGGGGACTCCTATGGGTATGTTATGCCTGGGAAGCCTAAGTATGGGTATGTTATGCATTTGTCTGAGAGGGAGATCTCTCTATTGTTTTTCTTGCAGGTTTAAACTGGGCTTTACGTCAATTTATTGTCGAAGCCAGATAACACCTTGGTCACGACACAATAATTATAGAGGTAACATGGTTTCAAACTAATTAACAACAATTCAAAAAGGCTAAAGCTAACATGCATTTTAATATTATTTTTTGTGGGAAGTAAAGAAAGATTGAAACTATATTTATTCACACCAACACAAGACATATCAAATAGACAACACGAAAGATAACGATAGAATGAATGATGTTTCATTTATGCTCCGAAAGCACTGGACAGACAATAGTACAGTAGGTACCGAAAGTTAAGTTTGTAAAGGTTAGCTCTGGCTATTTTTTTATGAAAAAAAAATAAAGATCAGTGAAAGACTTAATGCACAATATGTCAATCAATTTATTGAGGCGCGTACGCAACAGCTTGACCTTAGTGTGAAACCTTGACTACGACCGAGTAATATAATCGATACTTGAACGTTAGGTAGGAAGTTTCTAGGCAAGAAACTGTTAAGTGTGAAAAAACGAACGCAAAGTACGTACAATATGATTATTTATTTTTATCAGCAATACGCTTGCTTAACGAAATTTAAGACTAAAAGAAGTTTTTTTTGACCGTGGGGCAGGATTTCTGATAGTTTGATTGGTAGGATACCTCTAGTGACAACCCACATGGGTTTGAATCCCATTCAACGATCCGAAAATCTTTTTTGTTTTAAAAATATTTACTGTATTTTTTAGTGATAAAACTCTTTTTTTGACTCCTTTCTATTTCACTCACATTATTGTCTGAACCATTACTGGCTTACAATTTTTACCCGACTGCTCAAAAGAGGGTTATGTTTTTCGGGCGTATGTATGTATGTCGGTATATCTTTTCTTTAGGCCTCTGTGTAGCCTAAACGTAGGTTCATCAAAACTATCGGAGTGACATAGGGTATATAATATTTCAAGATATCCCCCCCTGTGACACATTTGATTACGACTTCTAGATGTTTCTCCGAACCATCTCCATTTGAACCACTATCCCTCATTTACTTCCTTATTCTTCAACTTCTTATAAGTTTTTACAGCAGTCATGGTATTTTAAACGTTCTGTGGTTCATTTAGAGGTCCATACGGTCGTGTGACCTCACTCCTCATTAAGAAACAATGGCTGAGTTGTTGCCAAGCGGCGGCCGTCGCCCGCGGCGGATCAGACTGCTGTTAATCAAGATAAGTTCTTGATGACTCGTACAATGTAACGAAAATTCAAGAGCGATTTCACGATCACAAGATTTATTTCAAATCAGAGAATGTCCAAAGACTTAGGATAAGTGCTGTCGCTGCAGTAGCGTTCACTGAAAAAAATATATAGCTGAACTATTTTGGTCACTTGACGTTTAGCCAAAATTTACTAATTAGGAACCAAAATAATGCTAATATTGCAAAACTGATTTTGTAAGACATCACCTAACTTTTAGCTACTAAGTAGTAGGCCTTAGTTTTGTAGTCACTCAAGTTAAATATTACAACAATGTTTTTTGTTACTGTTAGCAAATCTTTTTTTTCAGTGTTGTTGCCCAGTTGAGACCTGTAAAAAAATTGTGCAAGTTGCATTATATCGAAAATACAAACTGAAATATAGATGCACAGAAAAACCAGAAAAATAAGACCAGCGCTGGGAATCGAACCCAGGTCCTCGGCATTCCGTGCCGTGTGCTATACCGCTACACCACCGCTGGACAACGATACAGACACGAATTTCTCCCATGCACCTCATATCTCAGCTTGTGTTGTTTCTTATTTAGCCACTTAAGCAGCGACACTAGCGACATCTATGCCGTAGCCCTCATCGAAAAACTTTTCGGCACTCCATCGAAACTAACCGTAGGTTTTACGGGATGACCGTAAAAGTAACAAAAAAAATTGGAATTGAAATAAAAAATACAAAAAGATTCCAAAAAACCAATCTCAAGTTGCATTACATTGCAAGCAAGCGAACAAGGTATGAAGTGATCAATCGAGCGTCGCTTTGTAATGCAATTACACGATTGTTCTTGAGGTTTAAGCTGGGCTTTAGCTACTTATGTTTTCAACACTAGCAGCAGCAATAGTGTTGTTTATATCAAATTTGGCCCAGAATTCCGGGATATCCCGAAAATCCCGTGGGGATTCTCGAAAAATTACATCGTGAATTTCATTAACGTTGCATAAAAAAAGGGCGCCAAATTTCATCTCTCTAAACCTAACTGTTTTAATTTAACGCCCTAACATAAGAAAAGTTTGTATACAATTTGTAGTTTTTTTTTCGTTAGCAAAAAGATGGATGAAATGCTAAAATCGTTCGCAAGGTTTTGCGTGGCCTAGGAAAATAGAGATTGTTTTATAACAACGTGTCTCTGCCAGAGAGCGACAAAGATGAAATAGAATATGTTGATATGCCTCATACCTAACGCCACATTATTAACGGAGAAATGACATTTACGATTTACTTCGAGAGATACATTAATTTTATCATGAAAATATATATTTTTTATATTGATCTAATCAAATTTTATAGTAAGTATTGGAATATTTCTGACAAGGAACTTTACTTGTGATTTCTGTCTTTGACCAGAGGGTAGGGATGTATAGTTCGACAGATTTCGCTATACTGTGTTTTATGTCAACCGCTACTATCTGGCCGTCTTCAAATTTAGGGTGAATGGGCATTTAGTAAGCAAGCGTGTTCCGTTCCATCTTTCGTCCACATCTTTGCTTAGGTACCTGAGATGCGATTGTGGTCAAATGAAAGCCTATTTCTGTGTAAAAAAAAGTGTCGGGCCCAATTTTTCCGCTTTTCCTTGAGTTTCTAAGTTAACGCCATGTTCACGGCATGTTTACCCACAACATCCATACGGGAATTATTCGGCTTAGCGTCCGTTATCTACTGTCGTCGTTTATCCCGGGAATGGCGGGATTCGGGGGTTTCGGGGGTCGGGGATCTGGGGATTACGCCTTTTGATGATTAAGGAACAGGGGGTTGTAGGTGACTGGAGGATATTTTGGGGAAAAAAGATCTTTATTAATTAACTTGTTCTGTTGGGAGTTAAGAATCTAGGATATAATTTCTTTCAAACAGTGAATCCATGAAGATCTTTATAGGAACGTAAAAATTATTCAGTTTAAGTTTATGTGTTACATATAATCTACAAGATTAATAATTGTTGTTGTTGATGTTATACATGCATTGCAAACCAACCATCACAGGAACTAAAATAATCTAAACTAAAAAAAAAAAAAACATTTTAGTGAAAGTATTTTTCTGGCTAAACTTTTGTCCAGTGTTCTTGCATGCAATCCGTACTAAACATTTTCTTAATATTTTTTTACTAACAAGTATCTCTAATACAACAGTACCTTACCTATCAATTTTATATTTAACTTACTGAAAAACCATCTCGATTTAACTAACTTTTGATTTAAAAAACCGGGCAAGTGCGAGTCGGACTCGCGCACCGAGGGTTCCGTGCTCATTTATAGGTATGTAAACGGGAATCGTGTCTTGAAGATATTTCTCGATTTTTCCGAGTGATTTAATACATCCAGTGTATGCAGAGCCCTACTCTTAAGCAAAATGTACGCAGTGTGGGGACAGATTAAATTGGTCACTTATATTTACAGACAGACATAAAAAATCAAGATTTTCAGAATTTTCTAGTTGGTTGTGTTATAATAGCTACCATCGTACAAAAATTTCAAGTTTCTAGGACAACTGGAAGTGCCATATAGGTTTTCAGTGCACTGCTATTTGTATGGAAACACGTTGTTTAATGACTGTAACTTTTGATTGCGTTGACTTAGTACTTTGATTTTTTCAGAGCTTCAAGGGACCGCATATTTAAGTATTCTATATCAATTTCAGTTTGATACGTCCACGCGTTCTTGAGAAAAAGGGTCTTGACAGACGGACGGACAACAAAGTGATCCCATAAGGGTTCCGTTTTTTCCTTTCGAGTTGTCGGTGCTATAACAAAAACAAAAGGTTTATTTATACAGCAACTTAATTATTTTTACATTTAGATAGATACAGTCATGACAATGCCACAGAAAGACATAAAAGTAGCGGACAAATTTATAACATAACACCACCCTTTTTGCGTAATGAGGGGCTATCGTTTTTTGTCTCACTAGATGGCGCACTGTTGCGTGAGGTTTTTAAGTATGGCTGTCAAAGTCTGTTATTACGGGCGTGAAAACAAAGTTTAGATTAAAATCATATTTAATACACCTTAAAACCGTACCATAAAAATATCGAGCATGCCACAGTGTTGCATAGTCCCCGTTTTGTTCGGAAAAAAGGGAGGACAAAGGTTTCCGAAAGACAAAACTGTCTCAAAACACAGACATTCAATGCCCCGGAACGTATATTTGCCATAATTAATTTCAGATATTGCAAAATATTCACAAAATTATTCTAATTATAAATAAACCCGCGTAGCTCACCCAAAAACTATGAGATTTGACATTTCGGAGACCTCACGCTACACTAGCGCCTCTAGTGGCGAATTCATACGCGATAGCCCTCATTACGCAACGCTTAAGGGTTAGACGATGCTGAATTTCAAGTCAATTCGACTACTACAAGTTTAAACTAAACACACACGTGAATTTAAATAAGCGCTGTTAACCATTGTGGTATCGCTGTGTCCCTGTCGCACAGCAATATCTCTCTCTTGAATGGCGACAGCGTATTTGCGAAGAAAAGCGATAAATAACTGGCACAAGCAAATACTGGCTGCAGGCTTCGATAAATTGATGACACGACCGCCGCAAAGCTGGGGACACATGCGCGCTCCAAATTTAAATTAAAATCTTATTTTAACCCCCGACGCAAAAAGAGGGGTGTTATAAGTTTGACCGCTATGTGTGTCTGTCTGTCTGTCTGTGGCACCGTAGCTGGTTTACTAATGTATCGGCGAAAATTATTTAGCAAATTATTAACTCCCAAACTATTTATCCCATATTTTTATTTAGGCGAAATGTTATTTCCCAACTCAACGTTTCGCACTGATATCATTTTCCAACTAATGATTCGATAAATTATTATTATGCAAATTATTACCTGGAATTTTTTTAAGATGTCATTTATGTTTTCGTCAAATGTATTGATTGTCATACCTTAATTTAGCAACATATTGAATGGCATCCAACCTACTTTTCTAGTGTCATTTATCCTGGCTGCTATAAAAAAAAACCTAACATCGAAGGCTAAGGTCTGAACCTAAACTATCCTAGTCGCTTCTATTCCGAACCGTCTTGCTCGCTCGCTTCGCTCGCTCCCACAAATCAAATTGAAGTATAACGTTGCAATGTAAAAAATTGCCCAAATGTTATTTGACAATTTGTTATTTGCCTAAGCCAATCATTTGCTACTTACATAATTATTTGCCACATAAATATGTGATGAAGTCAAATTTTGTAATGTAAAAATGTTGCGAAATAAAAAAAATGCGAAGTAAAGTTATGCCAAATATTAGTTTGCCAAATGAAACTTTGGCGAAAGGTTGGTTGCTAAGTGAAATTTGGCGAAACATATTTCGCCGAAAAGGCAGTACACCACCGTAGCTGCTCTCTTAAACGGGGGACTGATTTGAATGCGGTTTTTTTAATTGAAAGCAAGTGTTCTAGCGATGGTTCTTAGACGGTTCAGCCGATTTTGAGATATTGGTTAGTTAGGTTATTATACTCGTAACTCACCAGCTGTTGCTGTGACTTTCTCTGCGTATAATTTGTTGACCACTATCCCGTGGAAATTCGATTTTCTGAGATAAAAAGTATCCTATCCTCTTTTCGGGCTCGGGCTCTTCTCTATTCTCGCTAAATTTCATCTAAATCGGTGCGGTTTCGATTCCTTGCAGTAGTTCTTAGTTTCGTTTGATAAAAAACGATTTTGCCGCTTTTGAGATATTGAAATAGAAATGACAAACGTTACAGTTTGTGTTCTAAGGCGTTGTTAAAATTGAATTATTGCAGAATCAGTATTACCTATGCTGGTGAAAATTCAAACTTATCTAAAGCCTTAGTAGATAGTTATTGTATATAACTCTTATCAAAATTTAAAGCCGACAACAACGAACTGCAAAAAAGTTGTTTTGAAGTTTAAGAACCTTAAATTTATTGAATTTAAACCATCGTGTGTCCCCGGCCCGGCCAATGGAGATAAATGTCGGAACGACAATTAATTTTGCGGACTCGATATAAAAACGATATAAAAAAACATGGCGAAGCGTATACGATCTTTAAAGTAAGGGTTCCGTACTTTAAATTCGTGGTTTGATATTTGTCACCAATAAATAAAGTACCTACTATATTGTTATTTATTAATACACATGTCACTTATTAATACAATCCTACTAATATTATAAATGTGAAAGTTTGTGAGTGAGTGAGTGAGTATGTTTGTTACTTTTTCACGCTTAAACGGCTGGACGGATTTGGATGAAATTTGGCGGAAAGTTAGTTTATAACCTGGATTAAAACATAGGATACTTTTTATCCCGATATTCCCACGGGATAGGGATAAAATCTCGAAATAACAACCGCTAGGTTAGAGTCATGAAATTTGGTATGTAGGTAGTTGGACGTCTGGAATAAAACATAGGTGACTTTTTTGACCCGATATTCCCACGGGATACCTAGGGATAAAATCTTAAAATAACAACCGCTGGGCTTTGAGCCATGAAAATTTAGTATGTAGGTAGCTGAACCTCTGAAATACACATAGGCTACTATTTATTCCGATATTCCCACGGGATAGGGATAAATCTTGAAATAATAACCGCTGGGCTTAGAGTCATGAAATTTGGTAATGTAGGTAACTGAACATCTGGAATAACACTTAAGTCACTTTTTGACCCGATATTCCTACGGGATAACTAGGGATAAAATCTCGAAATAACAACCACTGGGCTTAGAGCCATGAAATTTTGGTATGAAGGTAGCTGGACCTCTGGACTAACACATAGGTTACTATTTATTCCGATATTCTCACGGGATAGGGATAAAATCTCGAAATAATAACCGCTGGGCTAGAGTCATGAAATTTGGTATTTAGGTAACTGGACATCTGAAATAACACTTAAGTGACTTTTTGACCCGATATTCCCACGGGATAACTAGGGATAAAATCTCGAAATAACAACCACTGGGCTTAGAGCCATGAAATTTGGTATGTAGGTAGCTGGACCTCTGGAATAACACAATAGGCTACTTTTTATTCATATTCCCACGGGATAGGGATAAAATCTCGAAATACACAGCCGCTGAGCTTAGAGGCATGAAATTTGTTATGTAGGTAGCCGGACGTCTGGAATAACACATACGCTACTTTTATCCCGATATTTCCACGGGATAGTTTTGTAACTAAGGGACCCCATACATCCGTGTATTATTGTTATTATTATTTTTGTATTTTTTTCTTTAATTGTATACTTACTGTAGTTTTTAAGTATTTTATTTGTACTTATTTTATTTTGAAAAAATGACTTTCTGCCAGCTTCTTGCGGCGCATTCTCTTGGCAATGATGGTCTTTCGAAAGTGCTGATATTTAAAAAAATGACGTGTAAAAGTGCCCATTGCGGCCTATTTACTGAATAAATGATATGAATTTGAATTAGATAGGGAAAAATATTTGAAATTTTAGCACTGGGCTTAGAGTCTTGAATTTTGTACAGTTATTTACAACACAACGCTCAATGAAGACCACGATATAAATTTTGAAATTTCACGGGAATTTTGTAAAATCCCGAAATTTCAATTGCAACTACCAAGACCGATAGTTTACGCGTGCGAAGCCGCGGGTAAAAGCTAGTAATTCATACATTCGTCAACTGCAGCATTTGGATTCGTGTGTACCGAATTTTCACGATTTAATCGGATCATTAAATCTGTAAAACGAGGTAATCTTGAACTTTAAGAAGTAGTTTGATCACCAACTCATTAGGTAATTTTTATTAACATTTTATACTCAGGTTAGGTCAGGTTAAATTGCCTGAAAGCGATCGCTTTTAAGCGATTAAGGCCGCACATTGCTTACCTTGTAATTTTCTCTCTACGTACCAGTTTTCTGTATTGCTTAACTACTTGTGATGTACAATAAAGAGTCATTGTATTGTATACTCCTAGTTAAATTTTATACTCAAAGACGCGAAGCCAATGTTACCGTCTGTATTCAATATAGGGTTCACTAGTGCCCCCGGACCCCGGGCCGGAACCGGTTCGCTACCGGCGCGGCGCCCGCGCACCCGGTTTGCATCCTCAAAAGAGAAAGACCCATTGTAGCATACGTGAAAGGTTATTCAATTTCGCTTATAAATCGCCATGTTTGTCAATTATGAAAGTAAAAAATGAGTTGTTGCGGAATCGGTAAGCATATTGAGTAACTGTCGTGTGAAGTATAAGAGGATTAATATAATAATATATAATAATAATTTTCACCCCGTAGGGGCAGTGGCATGAAAATTAATCAACACTTAAAAACTAGAACCTTCGATCATCTTGCCCGTTTTCACCTCTGGAATAGAAAAAACTACAGTGATATTACTCACACTAAAAACTATAATGTTATAAGTTAAAACAACGAGTTAACGATGCCATTTCAGCCGCCGCCATAAACTCAAAGAATTCATTTTTAGTTCAGGTTTTTAAGAGATTTTAACCGACTTCCAAAAAAGGTCTTACTCATCAATTGCACTTCACTAATATTGTGATTCCCATAAGGGCAAATGCACAAGACGTGGCGTAGCTACCCGAGAGGGCCAGACGGGGCAGTGCCCCGGGGCCCCCAAACTCAGGGGCCCTCGGACTCTGTCTTAAAAACTATAAATTGAACTAATGAAAATTCTCCCACATTCGGAATACGGAACAAACGATTTTAAATAGTTGGGGCCTAGTTTATTTTTTACCCCAGTAATTATTATTGAAGAGTTCCCTCAATTTCCCTAGGTTTCACTCATCAGAAATGACAGAGTTCTGACGTATTTATTTAATAGTATGGCATACATTTTGAAATAGGCTTAAGTATAATATAAAGTTGCAGGATACAAAGCGATAGACAATTAGTTCTGATGTAGCAAAACTACGAAAAAAAACCATACGTATTCACGTGTTTACTTCTTAGTTTAGTTTACGAGTAATCGAGTATATTATAAAATTTTAGTCTATCATATTATTATTTTATAATGTTTTTATTGTAAACAACTAGTACCGAATTGAAAACCTTTTCCGTTTTTTGAACTCGATTGCTAAACGATTTGTATACAAACTAAGTTGTGTTGAATTGTTTCCGAGACGTCACCAGAATCATTGTGAATAACACCTTACCCAAAGTTAATTAAATGATGTAATAAATATAGCATAGTTTATTCCTCGAGCCCTGATAAGCACTCTCAGAGTAACAATGTGGCTTGTTAACCCTGAGGACGCGCTGGAGCACTCTTCGCTCGGTAACCCCCTCAGGAGTAGTCGAGCGAAAATTGGGGGATTAGAGTACCGCTGGTGCTTGGTGGTTGTGTAACCACGTAAACGTGACTAAGTATATTGAGATGCGGTGACTATACAACACAATAAAGGTGCGACCAAACTGCTGCTTAAAAAACGGAATCGCAGGGACGCACCGTATGCGCACCGTTTTTTTTGCATGCTTTCCACACCGCTGCTTAAAATACGCAAACGGTGCGGAATCGCAGTGACGGGCCGTAAACGACAAGGCTTTTGTTCGGTAAAGTCCTGTCGTTTACAGCACGTCACTGCGATTCCGTATTTTAAGCAGCGGTGTGAAGAGAATGCGATAAAAACGGTGCGCATACGGTGCGTCACTGCGATTCCGTGCCGTCACCGTTTTTTAAGCAGCGGTTTGGTCGCACCTTTACTCTTTATTTTACATCACATTGTCATGGTAAACAGTTCAGAGCAATACCTAAATGAAGATTTACACGGTACCGTAAACTGCTTCAACTTTGCCCTCTGGCTCCAACATTGCCTGATTCGATTTAGAGTCGATAACTTAGCACTCTTATAGGTTTGAAACTTTTATCTACACGGGAATTATTATTACGGGGGGATCAAAGTTTAAAAACCTAGAAGGGTGCTAGTCATCGACTCTAAATCGAATCAGGCAATGTTGGGGCCAGAGGGCAAAGTTGAAGCAGTTTACGGTAAGCAAATAGGCTTAGGTACACTGATACAATACGAGTACAATGACACTTTATTGTACACCACGTAAGCGATACAGAAAACAGATACACAAACAGAAAAATACAAGAGAAGCAATAGGCGGCCTTATCGCTTCAGAGCGATCTCTTACAGGCAACCTTATTTGACAGAAAGAAGTAAGGACTAGATTACAGCAAGTTGCGCTGAATGAAGCGGTATATTAGGATTTAGTGGAGTATTCAAAAGGGTTTTGTAGAGCTTGTTCTACTCGAAATAAAGCAACAATTTTATTCTGTAGTGTGAGTGTCTCAATTTCTCAAGACGTTCTATAGTTTAATTTGGTCAAAAAAGGCCCAAGTTTTGTGTTAGGTACTTTTGTTAAGCATCTATATTAAGCATGAGGCAACATCAAGTGGTCAAACTGTGCGCCGGTTCTTAAGGTTGTACAAGATTTGCAGTCGCTATCAAATCGCAATATAAATGAAGCAATGTTATTCTATAATGATTTGGTTTTGACCAACCTTCTAAGCAGAGGATCAGGAATTCAAACCCGGGCTCGCGCCCCCAATATTTCGGAAGGTAGTATTTGAAAACCACGAGTTTGACGGTGAAGGAAAATATCGTGAGCAAACCAGAAAAACCGATAACCGATTGGTTTGCGTGAGAACAGCAATCATAGCCCTCTTATTCTGAAAGGAGACCTATTTGCAACAATAGCACGCATATAGCCAGAAGTGGTGATGATAGATAATGAAATTAATTATAGCTTTTGGTCATAGGTGTATGGCAAATGTTTAGCTCACTTGATTGTTAATGAACTATTTCATTAATTGATACCTAGGTATTATCTTCCCTATAATATACAACCATATCGAACTTCCTTTCCAGAGTATTCTATATATATGTTGTTTTACATATACTATACAGCCTTATTGGAAACTGGTTTAACGCTCCAAGGCGAACGGAAATCAAATACTGCAACAATCTCGAGCCGGGCGGAAATGCAAACAATAAGAATAAACAAATGTCGAGAAGAAATATAGCTGGACTATATGTATGACAGTTTAAAATATAGCTGGTGCTGTGACTCAATGCCGGGACAAGATTAAGCTCATTATGTAGTTACAATGTTGTAAAAATCGTCCAAGTGCGAGTTGGCACCAGTACCGAGAGTTCCATTAAGGTACAAATTTTTTGGTACTTATATCAAAGTAAACAGTTAGCAGAGCCCTGATTAAAATAAAATTTACGCAGTGTAGTATAGGGTCATGCTTGAGTGCTCATATGATCTAAATACTTTCTTATTACTGAAGCAGTAGAGTCGTTTGTAGATTATTATGAACACCGTAACTGCTCATGCACTTCTGTTGCTGACTGTATATTTTCATCCCATGATAATAATAAAGTGTCAGCAACGTGTTAAAGTGTTAAAGTATTTTTACGCTAGATCCAGTTATCTACATGTCAAAATTTCATCGAAGTACCCACCCCCTGCCCTGCCCTGTGGTAGTATATCTATAGGTCGTTCAGCGGTGGTTCCACGCTAAAGCATTAAAAAACAAATGCTCACAAAAAACGAGCGGACGACATTAAGTTTTGATGTTATGGATTTGTTTGGTATTATTGATAAAAGAATTGAAGACACTGATGGACCCACTTCTAATTTTACGTCTCCGAATGCTCCAGAGATTTTACACTTAATATGTAAGCTATCAGCTTTGTTTTTTTCTAAACGCTGCGCGCCGGGCTTAATTCGGAACCTCCTCGTCAAACAAACAATGAAACAAAACTTGAAAACTAAAGTACCGCTTTCCCCATGCAATTTGGACCTCAAGGGTCGTGATTTACAATAGTTACGATAGATGGCACTACTAGTTATGAGTGACTTAGTGCAGCTGTTTGCCTACTCGGGCGCGTAGGTATAGCCCGCGCGTAATAAATGTAGGTTTATACTTAGTCCAGTCCGCCAATCACAAAATCTTTTTCGTCTTAATTAAGCTTTTATTACTGTAAATTCAAAGCCGAATCACGTAATCCGAAAGTAATTAACTTATCCATACAAAAACCTTGTAAAATTATAATAGGTGAGCCTCTCACTTAAACGCCGAATCAGAACAAAGATCAATTATATTATTATGTCAGTCACGCGTACATATAAATGTACATAAGTAAGTGTATTATGGTAATGTACACACATAATGTATTCGATAGCTGCGGTCAGAAAAAGAGACGTAGGCCGGTAGCAAAACAACTTTGTAGGGTTGACGCTACCGACCTACTACTACCTAAATTAAATGCGAAAGTTTGTACTTGATTGATTACAATGCTGAAACCACTGGAAAGAGGAGATAGCAGGATATTTGAAGGCTTGTTCTTATTCCAAAATACTAGCTGTTGCTCGCGACTTCGTTTGCGAAGAATTCTTATCTTATTTTATCACTTAGTTACCTACACTATTTTTCGGGTTGTCAACTATTCCTATATCTCCAAGGTATAAAATCATTTTTCATCGAGTATAAAAGCGTAAATAAGAAACAAACTCACATTATAGCGTTCATAATTTTATAAATATAATTACCGTAGCATGGGAAAGTTTATATATAACGTCTTTATTTGGTAACAGTGAAGTAAGGTGCATGGCAGATGCAAGATGGCAAAGCCGTGGTGGCCTAGTGGGAAAGCCGTGGTGGCCTAGTGGTTTGACCTATCGCCTCTCAAGCTGAGGGTCGTGGGTTAAAACCCCGGCTCGCACCTCTCAGTTTTTCGAAATTCATGTGCGGAATTACATTTGAAGCACAATTTGTATGACATTAAATCATTTGCAATATACTATTTCAGCATACATTAAATACAAGCATTTAAGGTCTGTACCAAAAAATCAAACAACATATTATATCTACCACGATGAATCTGTAATACATAATGATAATGATATAAAGAGCCTTTTCAGTCGCACAATTAAGTTTCAGTTTCATACCAGCCCTGCGCGTAATCCAATTTGTTAAAAACAAAACAATTTAAAGTTAAAAAACAAACCACACGGTGATGACCCTGTTTGACCAGCGACAAGCCTCCAAACACGACCGGTTTTACATGTTTCTTGCTGTCAAAGGGAACCTTCGACAACCATAAGCCCCAATAAACAACAAGCAAAAACCCAACTCATACGTGTCTCGTTACAATCCAATTTCCATCCACCACTACATATCACTTGTGTCCTTCTTCTTCGGTTACCATTGACCTGAATCTATCTCGTTTTGGTTTGGCTAGTTTGCGTATTGCTCTCTCGCTCAGGACAGGCTGCTAAGCCAGTTTTCACAAACATCGGATAAGATGTATCGTTGCTTTGTTAATATACCTATTTACTTAGCTTGGAAGAGTATACCTCGCTCGGAATAACATAGTGTTCACGATTTATGATAACCACCTCGTAGTTTTGTTCTGGTAAGGTTTACTTTTACGGGAGTAATAGAAGAAAGAGCTTAACGTACGAGTACTATGGAAATAAATGTTAGAAAACACTTGCGCTACTCTGTTTCTATTGCCTTGAGCGAACCTAACCTTTTAATATTGTGATAGTTTTAAAACAAATAGTGCAAAGCTATGTAATCTTCAAGTGTCAGGATTAGTCAGTGAGGACATGGCGCAATGGCGCTCATTAAGGAGTGGAGGCCTATGTCAGTGGACTGCTTTAGGCTGAAGATAACAATGACGATGATGATGATGATGATCCTTCAAGTGGGGTTTTAATATATTATATTGTATTATATTTTAGCCTATAACTGTGTCCCACTGCTGGGCAAACGCCTCTCCTCTTGACTTCCACATCTCCCTATCCAGAGCTATATTTGGCCACTCACTCAGTTCCGCGTCCAGGTCATCTCGCCATCTCCGCCTCGGCCTGCCTTGCCGTCGGTGCCCGTCATGTGGTACCCACCATGTAGCTTTGTGCGCCCATCTTTGTGGGTGCATCCGGCAGACATGCCCGGCTAAGTCCCACTTAAGTTTGGCGGTCGCTTTTCCAACATCAGCTAGGTATTCGAGTCTTGGAGCGCAAAGTGGTGTTCGATGATCAGTCCTTTTTACCCCTAATATGCTGCGCTCCATAGCTCGTTGACAAACCTTTAGTCTGGATTTCTGATACTGGGGTTTTAATACTGCTAAAAAAATTATAAATCATAATAATATTAATAATAAACCATATAACAAAACAGTAAAAAACTAGGCAGTAATTAAATTTAAGAAGTACAAACCATATAACAAAACAGTAAAAAACTAGGCAGTAATTAAATTTAAGAAGTACAAACCATATAACAAAACAGTAAAAAAACTAGGCAGTAATTACATTTAAGAAGAACAATTATAAACGAGTTATTCCTACACAATACTTTCCAAATGTAATTTATGTATTTAGGAACTTGTCTTTTTTATTTTTTTATTTGACTGTATGGAAAACGAGCAAGTGGGTCTCCTGGTGGTAAGAGATCACCACGGCCCATAGACACCGTCAAATTAGGTAAAAACAGGGAACTAAAGACTAAGAAGAAAATAGCCTTGACTGGAACAGGTATATATTGTGGATGTAGCATTAGCATAAAAACCGGACTGGTCAATTACAACTTCTAATTTCGTACGTTCATTATTTTAACTCATTATTCCGATTCGAGCCGCCAAATTTAATAATACCTACATAATAACTACCATCTCGAAATACGATACACCTTTTCGTGGGCAAACAGAGAACCGTTCAATTTTGAACCTTATGGCAAAGCGCTGTGGGTTACCAGGTTGCTTAACCAGCGCTATAGCGGAATTGTGGAAAATAATGACACAGTCATCTCCAGTAGCACTTAAATGTATACTAAGTCAGTTTTTGTGATACAACAAATGTATTTTAATTCGCATAACGAGGTCGAAACAAAGTTACGAGCAGCACACAATATGAAAGGTCACAGAAAGGTTATTGTTGTATGAATAAATCGTGTTAAAAGACTCATAATGTTTCTTGAAGTTCATTTGTATGACCTCATTATTCACGCTCGGAAAGCAGTCACTATATTTCTTGTGCCACTTTGGTCGTAAATGTTGGCTTTACGCTACCATAATCCCCACAATTGGCATGGCTTGGGGAGTGCTGTATTGCGCGGATGGGTACGCAAAAACGCTGCTGCCTGTCTCCTAACCGACCCGTCCATTGGAGGAGAAAAGTCCACGAGTGTCCACCACGAACCGGCTTAGGTAGACTGACGGCATCGTGATAGTTGCGAGCAACCGGAGGATCCCTTTGGCATTCGATCAACAGTGGACGTGTTCTGGCTGATGATGATATTGGTTTAGGATGCTCGGTTAAAACTGTTGCTACACGAGATAATTCGATTAAACAGGACACCTACCTATTATATAATGACAGTGTAGTTAAAAGAGATAACTACACGTGCCTAGATTGCCTCTAATCAAGCCAACAATAGCTGCGGAACATCAATTGGAGACAATTGCCACAACTACCGCGTACCCCGCACCACACTCCAAGCCAATATCGCCCGTGTGGAGCGGGCAGATTCGCTTTTGTTGCGTGGGTATACAGTAGAGTTTTATTTCTATTTGTGCCGCATTAGGCACTTGCCCCACCAACGTCGAGGAAGCGATTTGCTATCGACTATTTTCGTGCCCAAGAAACGATCTACCTATATTATCCTAACATATTTTATTAATGCGAATGCGTGTAGGTATGTCTGTTTAATTGATTGATTCAAGCGGCATGTTTGTTTGCTTGTCACGCTTTGAAATTTGTTATATACATAGTTTGAGACTCTAAGAAGAACATAGGATAGTTGTATCCCGGAAAATTGTATACTCGTAGTTATCGGGGGCGCGTTATAAACATATATTTGTAGAATTATGAGTATGGTCATTACCATGCGTGGTTTATAGCACTTACAAAACGCCAGTGTTGCCATGCGTGGCGCGCTTGACAGGGCCTGAGATCTGGGCCCCATTTCACGAAGCTACAAGTTCTAATTTACAAGCGGTAATCTCTTTTCAACGCATACTATTAAACAAAGACTACCGTTTGTAAATTGTAACTTGTAGCTTCGTGAAATAGGGCACTGGACGCCGGAAAAGCGATCGTCAATTGTCAGTTTATAGAAGAAGTCTGGCCCGAGTCGACAGTCTCAGGAACTGTTACGCGTTTCTTTATTATTAACTAGGCTTTTCCTTAAGTTATTGTGAATCGTTATGATAGTTGCATTTCTAAGATTTCATTGAATGAGTGTCGTATTGTCTTGGTTTTATCTTGACCACAATTAGTGGACTTTTGTTGTTTCTTCAAAACAGTTTAATTCTCTGCCCGAATCCCACAAGTTATGTTCCACATTGATCATCACGTCAGGGTCGGATCCCTACTCTCTAAATCCTATCTTACGACATATTTTTTTTTCAGATGCAGTCGCGTGTATCAGATAATATATAATAGTTGACCGCTGACTATTTACACTTCTGGCAAAAACTCTGTGTGAACTAGTTTGTCGTAGCGGCAAAAGTTATCAAAAACGCAATTTTCTCAGTCATATTCGATTTGCAGTAAGAGCTCACACCGAGAGAACAAGCGGTAAATTTACACTACAGCGCAAATAATCGCCCGTCACTCTCGTACGGGTATACTCGGTTATAGCCCAGTAACAAAACTATTGGAACTCCACTCTCATTTCGCTACTCCCCAAATCATTATTTAGTTTCTTGCTATACTCGCTTCTCGTTTATCGTATGCGGTGGCACAGTTGCTTTAAGGATCAGACACTTTTGTTGACTGAACCTTTAATGATGGCCACTTGTTTGTTGAGTACCATTAGTGTCTAGATCCCGATCATTATCTGAGTTATCTAAATAACTTTTATTAGAGACATGTTGTTATCTTGCATCTATGATAAATAAAGTAGTTTTAATTAGAAATTTTCCAGAGTTTTCCGCGTAATCGCACTTTATGGTGATTCAGAACAATGAGTACTTTAGTCTAGACAAGTTGTTATCGCGCTTGTTATGGCGGTCTGTTAGGAACTGTTCTGTTTCTAAACGACATTCAATTAGACCTTTCATTGCACAAATAGGTGCTAAATATGCATTGACCCCTATACGAGATTCGCGAATCAAATCGGTTGTGTGCGAAAGAAATCAATTGAGCTAAGTACTTCTACGTGTTTATTTGTCCTTGATGAACACTGCAGCATTCGTTGCTTCTTAATTTCTCATATCTGGTTGCCGGAAAAAAGTTCTTGCTATATGAGGGTCCAAATATTTCGAACTAAGACTTCCACTCTCTCGTGAAGATGTCAATAGATCCCCTTATGCTCATAAAGTAACCTCGGCAGCAAAGTTGTGCTCCTAAATTCTGGAGTTGCGGACAGAGACCGTACGTCTTTCTAATCGTGGGTTTAGAAAAAGTCGGGGTGAAATATAGTGCCCGCGACCGGTTGGGCTGGGCAGGTACGAGATGCTGCGTTTGGTTTATACTGGCGAGAGAATCATTCTACATATTATGTACTTCCATGAAACAGTTGATAGTGCAGATTCTCTTTATTTGTGGTAGATTAGCTGATGTAAATCTGTAAAATAACTCTCTAAGTAATATATTTTAGAAAAATCTTTCATCTTGCTAATTTTTGAGTGGTAACGACATCGCTTGTAATTTCATCATCATCTCACAGGCTTCCTCTAAGAATGAGAGCCCTTGGACCTAGCGGGCCACACACACATACACACACGCACACACACACACACACACACACACACACACACACACACACACACACACACACACACACACACACACACACACACACACACACACACACACACACACATCACGCCTGTGTTCCCAAATGGGGTAGGCGTTAGCGCTTCGGAGCCACTTTTAGCAATTTTAAGTTTAGGTTAGGTTAGGTGACAGGTTGCTAGCCTGTCGCCTACGGTTCGGGTGCTGTACGGTATACGGTACGGTAAACAGTATGCCTTAACCTATATGCTCAGTCGCCTCTTACGACATCCACGGAAGAAATGGAGAGGTATAATTCTAACCCGACACCACAAGGGTCGAATGTACTTTCGCTCATGAATTTCGAAAAACTCAGAAGTTCCAATTTGAACCCACGATTGTCTGCATGAGATGCCACAGGTTTGTTTAAGCTGAGCTAGCTCAGCACAAAAAAGTCATTATTTTTTGTATCTTTTCTCGTTGATTACATAACCTTGATATTAATATTATAAAGTTAAGATTGGTTTTTTGGAATCTTTTTGTATTTTTTATTTCAATTCCAAATGTTTACTTTTACGGTCATCCGTAAAACCTAAATTGAAAATACAAACTGAAATATAGATGCACAGAAAAAACAGAAAAATAAGACCATCACTGGGAATCGAACCCAGGTCCTCGGTAATCCGTACCGCGTGCTATACCGCTACACCACTGATGGTAACGGTACCGACACGAATTTCCTATGCACCTCATATCTCAGCTTGTTTTTGTTTCTTACTTAGTCACTGATGGTCTTATTTTCTGTTTTTTCTGTGCATCTATATTTCAGTTGTATTTTCAATTTATTATAAAGTTGTTTATTCCTGTCAAGTTGCTGATGCACTGTTCAAGTCTAAACGAAGCTTCAATATAAAGTAAAACCAGACCCTAGTCTCATATAAATTTACATCGAATGGTTCTTCCAGGGGACGCCATTAAGCACATGAACTCACGAGCACAACAGCTTGCTTTTTGTGCATTGTGTGACTTATTGTTCATCAATAACTTTTTTATTCATTATCATAATACACGGAACTGAAATAATATGAATTAGGCTTGTGTTCACAATATTAATATTATAAAACATGATAGAAACAAGTGGTCACGCTTAGATGAACTTATGGATCTCTATGTAGATTTTTTGGTTTACTAATAGTCCCTTTGAAACTAAAATGAAATAACTAATTCTATTTTTTTTTTAAAATTCAACCAGATTTTGTTTGATTTAAAGTTTATTTTGGAAATGTGAATATATAACATTGTTTCACTTTAGATTTAAAGGTGCGTAATGTTTCGGCGAATAACGTTTGGCCACCTGTTTCATTTCGCAACTTTTCATTTCCCAACTGTTTTAATATTTCTGAAACTGTAAATATTTCAGGATTTTTATAAAACTAACCTAACCTAACGTAAAGGGTTCTACACGATGACCCTGAAATAAATCCTGAAATATTTACAGTTTTAAAGTTTGCGAAATGAAAAGTTGCGAAATGAAACAGGTTGCCAAACGTTACGTTGCGAAAAGGCAGTACTCGAGATTTTTTACAGTAAGTATTAGAGCGTTTATTTAGCAGCTCTCTCTTTTTTTATTTGGCTCCTTTCCATTACTTGGTATCTGCTCTCTCATGCTTCGTCAGACCACTCGTGGTTCTCTGATTGTTAATTTGCGTCCTTCAATTGTCTTTTCTTACTAATGTCATTCTAGTTAGTCTGTAATTTACCAACGATGAGATTAGGGTTTAGTAAAATCAAAGTGAATATATACTCAATAATCAAGTTGGTTAAAGTTAGAAGTTGAAAAATCTCCGACATTATTTCAAAGTTCAGTTCAGTTCAGTTTATTTTTACTCCCCCCCCCCCCGACGCAATTAGGGGGGTGCTATAAGTTGGATCAAATTTATAGCACCCCCCTTATTGCGTCGGGGGGGGGGGTAAAAATAACTAAGAACATTAAACAATGACAGGTAGATAAAGTAACCATAAGGCTTTGCAAACATATACAAAGTAGTAAATTGTACTTGTATCTACACGAGTCACAAAAAGCGTTTGTGCAACGATAAAGAACAATTCAACCCTTCACTGCGACGATAACATAACTGCCAGCTGCGCGATAGCGTTGATAAGGGCGTCAATATTGACCTGCGCGCGCGCTTGTTTGCGCACTGAATAGGGTTGCTTAGTGTAGTGGGGGTAGTTAGTCGTATGGGTTATTATCACAGTTAATTACCTGGGCCAAATGAGATCAAAGAACAAAGAAAAATACACAATAAATAGGTAGTTTGACTTTGACTCTGACAAAGCATGAATTATGCCAACACATACATTAGGTTTTGCCCGCGGCTTCGCACGTATAAACTATAAGATCTGGTAGTTAAATTGAAGTCCCATGATGGGAATTCCCAGAAATGAAATCGTAGATTTCATTAACGTTTCATGTAAAACACTCGCGCCACATTTCATGTCTTTAATTCTGTCAGTTGAGATTTCGAGATTTTATCCCGAACCCGTACGAATATCGGGATAAAAATTAGTCTGTGTTATTCCAGGAGGGCTGCTACGAAATTCGAAAATCGAAGTTCGTATCGTACCGTCCTGCCGACGCTTATATTATTTAACCTTATGAACGCCACGGTCGGCCACAGACGACAAAAAAAAATTCGGAAAATCGCTCCATAGGCGCCACGTAATGCCGACATGGCACTTATGGCACCTAAATTGAAAATACAAACTGAAATATAGATGCACAGAAAAACCAGAAAAATAAGACCATCACTGGGAATCGAACCCAGGTCCTCGGTAATCCGTACCGCGTGCTATACCGCTACACCACTGATGGTCTATTCCCAGTGATGGTCTTATTTTTCTGGTTTTTCTGTGCATCTATATTTCATTTTATAAAAAATACAAAAAGATTCCAAAAAAACAATCTTAACTTATGGCACGATTTTCAGCTGTCGCGTTTTGCCGACCGTGGCGGTGAAAGGGTACGGGAGTGAGAGAGACGGTACGATACGAACTTTGGAATTTCTAAGTAGCTCTGCAGGCGCCCAACAATCTACATACAAAATTTCATCAATCAAAACACGTTCAGCCGTTAACACACACACCCTTCCTCCTCCCTTTTATAATATTAGTAGAATGACCGGATTGTACCTTTATTGTTCATCCACAGAATAGATAATAGTACAAGTTCATCTTCATCTGTATGTCTACTTGTACTATTATCTATGTATTTAGTGTTGATTTTTGCCCAAATCAATATTTCTTACTTTCTCTTTTTCTCTCTCTTTCATCCCGTCAGAGAGTCATAGGATAACTTTACTTCCGTTGGTAACTCAAGTACCAACCCAACCAGTTTTCATAAATAAATCTTACTGCGTATTAATCAGCTCAGGAAATAACAAATACCTTATTATGTGGTTCGCGTATCCACACGAGTTAGCCGTAAACAATAGCTATTTCTGCACATAAATATGCAAAACACATCGTATCCTCGTCCACACAGCCCGAGTGGTATATCAGCTGCTTAGATAAAAATATAGCGGCCTTGGGCTTAACAAATAACCTACATATTCGTTTTCTTTCGTGAAATATCTAAATAAACAACCTTTATCATTTTATCACTTGTTTACATACTCTTATGTAGCGAATTCGAAGGTGATTTTGTATCGATGGTTTTGTTAAGATTATCAATAGATGTCGCACTCTGTACTATTTTGTTTCGCTGTTGTTTTTCGTTCTATTAATTCAGAAAATATTATATTATTTTCATTCCTGAATAAATGTATGTGTATGACTAATAAATTATTAACAGTCCGCCGAGCTCAATCCGCTTTAAAACCACGTTCAGCCCGTGTATAGTATTTTTTGTTAAAAAAAACGAGCAATGAAGCAGATTCACCAAGAACAATAGAAAATTATTTCTTTTAGGTTATAAATAGACAAATGCGTAAACAAACAAGACTCCGCTTTAAATTTACCATAGTTAATCCCTTATATTATCCCCAACTTGATTTATTCTGCGGGTTCGTCCCAGTGGAAAAATAAAAAATAGATAAATTTATTCTTCAATAAATTCTCCTTCTAAGCCGCTACATTATTGACGGAGTGGTCCTAGTTGTCATATGAGGATTACTAGTGAACCTTCATGACGATTTTTTTGGGAAATTAGTGTGGTAGTTTCTCCTTTCCTCCTAAACCGTAGAGCTGAGCTGTTCGTAGTTGACAATAGAGACCGTTGCCCTCCACTCTCCACTCTCACATAAGGGTCTACTTCTATTCAGGTTTCTAGCTCCGACTACATTATGTAGCATATACTCGTATAGTGTTTTATAAAACCAGTGGCGTAGCTAGGTAACCTAGGGCTCTGGAGCAAATAAAAAAATGGGGCCCACTGCTATCAAAACTGGTAAGGTTTTTTGAAGTAAAATCATTATATGTATATACAATCATCATCATCCATCATCCCAGCCTATATACGTCCCACTGCTGGGCACAGGCCTCCTCTCAGAACAAGAGGGCTTGGGCCATAGCCCTCTATATATATATATACAAATACTTTAAAAATGCTGATGCAGATGCAGATGACAGGTAGGTAGTTGTTTATTGTGCCGTTCTAAGGGGGGCTTTTGTCAAACAGTGGACTTAAATCTATTATTACACTATTCTGTTCCACTGCTAAGTAAATGTCTCCCCTGATACTACCACTGCTCTTTGTCTACAGCATGCAAGGGCCGGACTTTCAAGAAGTAGTCCGTTCATCCCGCCATCGCCTAGGTCGAACGATAATAATCATGAGTTACTTAAATAGTTCTCGTTCCAGCAGAATCCGTGCTCACTCCGACCCACTTCAATCAGCAAGCGTGTTCACTCCAATTGCACTTATGCAACTGCAATCTACATTCTTAAACACCGCTGTTACCACGTGAGATAAGGCACCAATTAAAACACACGTGCATGCCTGATTATGATCGCTTCTTTCTGGAATGCTGCACGTCAATCGATTTGCCGCTAAACATGACCACACACCCCGACTATGCGGTTTCCGTGCTGAAATATTAAAATTTAACTATTTTGTAGCTATGTTATGTTAGAAGCGTGAAATTCTTTCGTTGACATGACTCATTTAGCGTCAACGTTTATGAGATGTAACACGACAGGTGGTTTCAAGGTTGTACAAGACAGGAGTGGGCGATAAGGGTAAAATGAGATCTGATGGAGAAAAATGGCGAAGTTGAAAACTCAATTTAAATGATACTTACTACTTGATCTTGCCAATATAGAATAAGACGAAAAAGTTGCAAAAAATGAAAACACCCGTTTGCGAAATCAACATCAAAATAATACAATACAGAAAAAACTAATTTTAAGAAAAAACAATCAGAAATATAAGAACACCTGTAATACCTACAGTTTATCCCTACTAATATCAAAAAAATCTAGAGGATGAAGTATTTGCTACTCCCAATCTTTTGACTTCTTGATATGACCCGACGTTAACGGCGGGTGTACTGCCTTTTCAGCGAAATATGTTTCGCCAAATTTCACTTAGCAACCAACCTTTCGCCGAAGTTTCATTTGGCAAACCAATCCTTGGCATAACTTTGCTTCGCATTTTTCTTATTCGCAACATTTTTATATTGCAAAATTTTATTTCATCACACTTTTGTGTGGCAAACAATTAGGTAGCAAATGATTGGCTAAGGCAAATAACAAATAGTCAAATAACATTTGGCCAATTTTTATACATAAGGTAGGTATATCAGTCATGATATATAATTGCTAAATGAATATATGTTAAATTATGTGGCGGTGAGCGAGCGAAGCGAGCGAGCAAGACGAGACTAGGCAGAAGCGACTTGGATAGGTTAGGTTCAGAAGGCTAAGGCGGGAGCGAAGCGTAGCGTAGCTTCCGCCTTAGCCTTCGATGTTAGGTTTTTTTTGTAACAGAACGGAAAAAAATATTGGCTTGCTTGCTTGTTTGCTTGCCACATTAAGGAATGCCAATCAACGCGTTTGACGAAAACACAAATGACATCTTAAAAAAATAATTTGCATCAAATCAAATCATTAGTTGTATCATTAGTTGGGAAATGATATCAGTGCGAAATGTTGAGTTGGGAAATGAAATTTCGCCTAAATAAAAATATGGGATAAATAGTTTGGGAGTTAATAATTTGCTTAATAATTTTCGCCAAAACATTAGTAAACCGCGTTAACGTTTTCTTTAAATTGGGTGAAATAATTTACTCTAGGCTTCCTCTCTTTCCTTAAATTTTTCTATCCAAAAGAATTGTAAAAGAACTATCCTGCTGAATTAGCTAATAATAAAATAGTTATCTAATATTAGAGCAAAATTATTATACATATTTACACCAACAATTCTCTGATTCCCAAGTATTTCGCGTCAGTTAAGAGTATAATTTTACCTACTTTGGGTAGACGCAGTAAACAGGAAACGTCTAGCGCTATCGCATGAAACAAAAAGATAATGATTAAAATTATAGCTACGTTTATTTGTGTTTAAATATCTCGAGTGTAATTTGTTATTAATATTGAGAAGTTCAATATAACACATGGCTGTTCTGTATTTATATGCTGGTGACCAACTGCTGAGTCTTGAAGATAAAATGGTAATGACGCCTCTACCCAACAGTGGTGACTCTGACTGAACCAAAGAAAAAGGCCAAACGAAAAAGTACCTCTGTCAAATTCAATCACTGTTATCTGTTTTGATTAGCAGAGTATGTACATATTTTTCAGTTTGTACGAACTACTTTTTCACTTCTACTTACACTTTCGTGTCAATGTTAGCTTCACCATTTCTTCATTCCTCATCTACTTTATACTCTAGACTGCTCTACTACTGGTGAGACTTCTTTGTAAACATTTCATGTTTGTCATCGTTCGACTCAGTTATATAAGAATGTGGAGCTGGAGATAACAATAGATCCTAAGGCAATGTGTATGCAGTACATGTGTTGACCGTGACATGACCATTTTGCTGGTTTTATATGGACACAAGGCGTGCCTAACACACGTGTTTGTGCAAATGTGTCTTTCCGTATTTGCAGATTGCCTCAAGGCCGCTCCGCGACGTGATACCATTATTTATTTTAACTTAAATCGGGAGTGTCTTATCAGGGTAAATAATGGACATAATATTTGCTAAATCGATGGATTTTTTTCTGTTTGTACTTTTTGTTGCATAACGGTGTACTTTGGAAGTTCTACGCAACTTTTTTCACCGTACAACCACGAAACTACGACCACTCTTTCTTTCTTTGCGGAGTCTTTGAATAAATGTTTAGTTAGTTAGGATATTTCTATCAGGTTTGAAGTTTTCTGAAGTAAATTGACTAACTTTGCCCGCTCATTTCAATGGTTTTTTTTTCGATTATACTCTCTTTTCATTTAGAGTCAGCCTCAGTCGGACTGACAACCAATTCGTGTTCTGGGCCACCATCATATCACACCACCATCTGGGTCTTATCATAGCAAATAATTTTATTATCTATAACAATACTTGGGGAATGATTTAAAATGTCAAGATGGCTAGGATCTAAAAATGATGGTCTAGGATTCAAATTGGTTGACTGTACGTTTTGGTCACAAGAATCTATTATGTATTTTCATTTAGTCTACTTTCCACGGCTTTGAAATCTTCATTTCCCAGTTGGGAACATAATTGAAATAGGAAACTGATGATGAAGGTCTGGAAGCAATCTATAAATGTATAAAATTCAAAGTCCTGCCTGCTGCCTGCCTGACTGACTGACTGACTGATATATAAACGCACAGCCCAAACCACTGAAGCTATAAGACTTAATATTTGGTAAACATATACCTTGAGTATCGTACACTAAGAAGGGATTTTGCAAAATTTTCACGGAACAGAGAATAAATGGGATTTATATTTTCACTTCAAAATGGTCATATTTGGCATGCAAGTAGGTAATTTGGGCTCCACAGAAAACCAGCGTTACTGCCAATGTGCGGCAACACATGCTGAGTGGAGACCCGTTTTGGTATCCTGCCGTGTCACCAAGTAACATAGTTTTAGTGCTAGTTCTAGTCTTAGTTTTAGGTGGTACTTATGGAGCCAAAATAAACCTTTCTTTCTTTCTTTCTAATACCAACAGATAGAAACTATTTTCAGGATACACCGAAATTCCCACGGGATAAGAAAAAAGAAGTACTATTTTATACTGACCTACTAGCTGTGATATAGAGACTTGATATGTGTAACATATATTTCTAGTGTCGTACAGGTGCACTAGAAGGTGCTTTTTAAAAATTCCCACGGGATAGGAAATCAAAAGGATATTTTTAAAACGAACTGCCAAGCGAATATAGGGACATGGTTAATTAATCATAATAGCATTACTTTTGTAGAATGTCAATATGGTAGTTCCATTGGGTTTACAGAAAAAAAAAACATTTATTATTGTCTACGCGTACGAAGTCGCGGACAAGAGCTACTCGTAGTTTGATATATGGATCATGGGAAAAGAGTACATTATTCAGTTAAAAGCAGTCAGTATTTCGTGGGAGGGGTAGCAACTGGCCCTCCCTGCCCCCGTTGGTGACGCCTTGGAATTATGATACAAAATATAGTTAACCATGTTGGAAAAAATTGGAACCTGTTATTAAGAAGCTCCTTTTCAGTCGCTGCCTATAATGTTTACACACAAAAACTGTAACAGCCGAACCCAAGCCGTCTGTAGTTACAAAAACCACCAATCAATTAAGGCCCATGTAAATATGGTGCCATTCACGCAGCGGTGGCGTGCGCGTGATTCGCTCGTGGCCCGCGCCTGCGCGTTGCGTAATTGCGATCTATTGATAAGGAGATAGCGACACGTGGACGTTTGCGAAGAGGTGATAATTGCTGACTTTGTTGCTAAATGGAGGCTTCAATGCACCCGAAGTTGGTTTGTAGAGGCGCTGCTAAGAAGTGAATCAAATTCACAATGTTATTCTGTGATGATGATGATGGTAATGACGATGGTGACGTTGATAATGATGAAGATGATGGTGATTATCATCCGTCCATCTCGTTGGTGGACGTCCTAAGCTGCGCTTGCCAATCCACGGCGAAATAGGTATTAGAAGCTCACTAAAAATAATCACGGGCATGAGCACTTAAAATGTCAAGAACAAAATATAAATATATCTCACAGTCGTTAAATGACGCTTAGCTTGTGTTTTTATTACTTCAATTGAGCGTATCTTATCACATCCATCTGACATCAAAGGTGTCACCTTGAATGTCTAGAAGTCAAAATTTACATACATTGTGGAGTACATACCTGTCAGGAATCTGATCATAACATACAATATGCTTTACTTCGACATTGGTTGTAATTTGTAAAATTTTGCACATCAGATGGATTCATAATGTCAGCGAGTTGAATTTGATCGTGCCCTTCGATTTTTATGGCAAGATAATATTTTTTTGATCGAGGTAGGTCTGCTAGTTCCATTTTTTTTTAGGAATTTGCAGTATGTGTGTGTATGCAAACAAACCAAATAAATATCGTGAGTAAAGTGGTTTGTGTATTCTTATTGATTAAAAATTATAGTGGATAAGTATGAGTCCGTATGAAGCCCTGCTTCAAGGTGAAACTTCATTTGGCATTTCTGACAAACATTATTGACACAACATTATTGACACTTGGAGCTAATTTGTAGGCAGTAACATGACTTTGAAGTGTTCCATTCGTTCCATTCTCCATACAAACGTAGTCCCGGTCTCATTTGAAAACTAGGCAACAGAAATAGATGAAATTTTGTAAGTATGGACTAGACGTAATTATCTATGCCTGTGGGTTTCAATTTTCATATAAATGTGTAATATCAGAATTACAGGAGCTCAAAAGTCGACAAAAAAAGAGGTTAACTTTGCACGAGAACTACAGACTAATAAAGCATTTTTACAAAAATCGAAAAAAACACAGGCATAGAAAATATAATGAATATATTGATTGTAAAATATCATTGATTTCTATGCTATACTTTTCGTATAATATGAGGACAACGAAAGCCAAAATTCAACCGCCCAAATTTTGAAAAGTCTTCACTTCAGCTATCTCGATATAATTACGGACGTCGTCGTTGCGGAAGGCATGGGGGGGACGGCTGCGAGCGCTTATGTCAGGAGCGATAAAGACAGCAATATCCCAAACGAATATAGTTACCCCGACCGCGCGGCCGGCAGGGAAACTTCTTTTAAACCATCCGACCACCCGACTAAATTTATGTACAATTAGTGCCATCCACGAAGACACGTGATTTTGTCAAAAATAATGACATTGTAACACGCTTTCGCATGTATAATATTAGTAAGTATGGATTTAAACAAGTAGGTATACGGACGTAGTTTTCGTTACGGATTGAAACAAAAAAAACCACGCGCTAATTTTTGACGCTTATTGTTCTTTTCATACCAAGGATATCACAAAACACACATAGAACGAAATCACATGCAGCTCTTACACGTGCTGTCATCATCATCATCATCATCATCATCATCAGCCCACAGCAGTCCACTGTGTTAAAAATAAAGTAGTGTTAAATACTTGTGATGTATTCATATCATTTAATAATATTGTAAATCTGTTTTAAAAAATATATATATACCTCGTTGAGTTTCTTGCCGGATTCTTCTCAGCAGAGGTTTTTCCGAACCGGTGGTAGATTTTTTTTTGACATTCATAAGTGCTTGTTATGGCCTAAATTGAATAAAGATATTTTGACTTTGACTTTGACTGCTGGACATAGGCCTCTTCCACGACGCGCCACAACACTGTCTTCAGCCCCTCGCATCCATCCGCCGCCAGCGACCCTCTGTGTACTGTCATTAGAATAGAAAAGAATAAGTTTATTTCTCTGAATATGTAAGAATCATACATAGCTATCATAACAAAGCCACACTTTATAGTGTTTTTCAGACAATTCGTCGCCAATGATTCCCACTGATTAGCAGTTATTGAGACCGCGATAACAAATGATAACAAGACCTTGATATAATCATGCCATATCACATATCTATATAAAGTCAATAACAGCAGCGATCATCAAATAGGTACTTACCTTAACCAGAGGACATATAAATCAAAATAGGTTTGGGTCTTTAACATAGTGATAATTGCAATACGATCTTGATGTGCACTTTTAATTTTTTCCAAAGTTTTATTTGCTGGTGCCTACCTTGTGGTTTTCAAGAGGTTATTAGGTGGAGGAGTTGGGTTTATTTCTGATGAACTGAAAGTACAATGTTGGTGGGACATTGATGTCATATTCATGCATGATAATAATAAAGGCACATGTACGATGTTAAGTGTTATATAAAAAGATCCGCTGTGATTCAAGAGATGCACTCGCAAATATTGCCATAATTTGTAACCTAAATTATGTTTGTGTGTGTTTGTTAACATATTCGATTTGGATGAAATTTGATATGTAGCTGGATCTTGGGAATAAAGCGTGTGGCTATTTTCTACTCCCTACGGGTTTGGGATGTAATTTTCTAACATCCCGAAATCGTTAAGTATAAAGACATAAAAATTTGTATGTGCTTTATGTAAATAAATAAATAAATATCATGGGACATTTGACACCAATTGACCTAGTCCCAAACTAAGCAAAGCTTGTACTTTGGATACTAGGCAACGGATAAACATATTTATATAGATAAATACATACTTAAATACATATTAAACATCAAATAAAAATTCACACAAATATCTGCCCCGGCCGGGATTCGAACCCAGGACCTCAAACTTCGTAGTCAGGTTCTCTAACCACTTAGCCATCCGGTCGTCAAGACCACGTTGTAGTTACTGGTTCTAATTCTCGCGGGAATTTTGGCGAAGTCCCGGAATTTTATTTCAATTGCTCGTCCTAATAATTTACGCATGCAAAGACAATATATAAGATACGAAGATCGTAATCAGTGTGGATGGGAATGACGAGGTCACCTTGTCTATCTTGTCGCAAATTTTCCAAAACCACAGGAGTATAAAACTATTGCTAGCTATAATTCGTACTGACTTTTTTTTAAATGAACGTGATTTTAAAATTTGGTCACGTTTATTCGTTTACTTCATTTAAATTTATTTCTAAACCGGATTTACTACAGTCGTTAAAAAAACTTATTTATTGCTCCGAGTCAAAATTTATGGTGTTTTAAAAGTGGATTTACAAACTTTGTTTTTGTGAGTTTCATCGGTAGTTATTTTAATGGTTTTTAAAAGAGAGTCTAATTTTAATTCGTATCTTAGCCTTTGCTAAAAGTTGTATTAGCTACGAGTAATAACGGTATTAGGTACAATTTAAACAAAACTTTATTACTTACTGAGTTTTTGTTCGCGTGCAAGAGTTAAAATTGAGTTAGTTTTTATCGCATGCTGATTATTGGAATTTGTATACAAGCAACACCAACATTGAAAACTGTCAAGTATGACAGCAGCCACTCGTATCCACCGGTTGCCCGCAACTCTCGCAATGCCACTAGTCCACCTAGTGGGAGGCCTGCCAACGCTTCGTCTTCCGGTTCGTGGTCGCCACTCGACGACTTTCTCCCCAAACGGTTATCTGTTCCTCGAGCGATGTGGCTTGTAACCTATAGGCCTTATTGGGTTTAATAAAAACATACACAAACTTTCGCATTTATAACATCATTAAATGATGAAAAGGTTCTAACAAACTATAGGTATTTGATATATTGGATATTCTTATATAACAAAACACTCATACAAAGAAACCACTCCAACATAATCATAAAACATACATTGCAAAAAATCTTAATAAAAACCGGCCAGCGAGAGTCATTCTCATACGAAGGGTTCCGTAGGTACTTAACCATCAAACAATTGAACAAATTACGCAGAAAAACACGTCATTGTAAACAGTCGCCATCTTAAAAATGAGGCTGTCTAGTTAGGTGCTCATAAAATCTGATCAAGACAATATACTTGTTGTTAATCGCATAAGTGCATGTTCTGATATTTTTGAGCACCTAAACGGCTTCCATGTTTTTGACGTGACCTTTTAATAATCCCACTTTATTTTATTTTGTTTTCGTATCAGCTATGGCAACACTCCGTGATCTCTATGTCACGCTGCCGTAGAACGGAACCTTGCGACTAATTAAGTCTGCTAAATTGATTTTTAAACACCCACACCACTATTTTTAGGTACGGAACGCTAAAAACCATAGAAAAGTGGTTGTGTGCGAACCATAATTTTATTAAAATGAGATGCTAAAAACATGTCAAGCAAGACCGCGAATTATACCTAGAGGTCCTGTAGTATGACACAAAGTATATCTTTAGCATATTGCATGATGAAATATGTCTATTGTACTTTTTATAAAGTTGCATTTTGACACTCGTCCAAATCATGACTTGACTGAACAACGGCGGCTGCTCCTACATGCGGTTGATTATCATAATAATTAAAAACATGTAAATAGTTTTCTGTTAATTAATTTACCAGTAGTAAAATAAGACATTACTGTGCCGTATTCGGTATTGACCCCCATGGGTGTGTCTCTAAAGGACCTGAAGTAAGAGTAGCAGCATTGTCGAGCTCCGGTGTAAAAAATAAGAAAACTTAACGTAATTTGCGCCGCTCGTGTTTCTTCTACTGCATTTGTACTTTTAAATTCCATTTTTCTATTATTTAAAAATAATCTTCACCTAACATATTCAAGGTCATGTCACTGATGACCATCCAGCGGACCCCTAATGCCCGAATTAGCATCGCGTAGTAACGTATGCTCGTTAATCCGCGCGCGCGCATAAACGCGACGCTGGCGGAATGGGAACCGGGTCAGTGGGTCTATTTAGCTGCCATGTTTTATTGTCTCTGGCCATCTTATTACGACGCGGAACTGAAGACATAGGCTCTACATTACGTAAGATGATCAGACCTTTTTTTGACTTAGATTACCCTCGAAGCCCGAGGCCCTGCTTGGTATGTGGCAATCTCTTCGTCTCTCTCTCCCCTGAAAGGGAAGGGAGAAGAAGGAAGCATACTTACCCAATTAAACAATCCAGCTTTTCTAGGAAAGCAGATAAGTTGTTCGAAGACGAACTCAAATTGAACTGAAAGACGTAGCGTGGGAAAGGTCCCAATGATATGGACCGATGTTCTGGTTAAGCTCGCAGGAATCAGTTGGATGTGGGCACCGTGGGACCGATCGTTGTGGAACTCTTTGTCCAGGACGCCTTTCAGCTGATAGGATGATGATAATGAGCCCATATTTACAATGATAGAATTACTGACTTATTGATTGATGCACCGAAACCTAGTCCGAATTCTAAAATCAATCATCCATCCCAGCCTATATACGTCCCACTGCTGGGCACAGGCCTCCTCTCAGAACAAGAGGGCTTGGGCCATAGTTCCCACGCGGGCCCAGTGCGGATTGGGAACTTCACACGCACCATTGAATTTCTTCGCAGGTTTGTGCAGGTTTCCTCACGATGTTTTCCTTCACCGCAAAGCTCGTGGTAAATTTCAAATGTAATTCCGCACATGAATTTCGAAAAACTCAGAGGTGCGAGCCGGGGTTTGAACCCACGACCCTCTGTTTGAGAGGCGATAGGTCAAACCACTAGGCCACCACGGCATGACTCTAAAATCAATAAGATAAGATTTTTCATCATACAGACTAGTGGATGCTATGGTAAGTTTAAATACAATGTAAAAAAAAGGTAAAGACAAACGTATCCGATTCATGAAATTAAAGGAATATCTACCACACAAATGAAACTAAACATAGAGATATAAAAAAGACGACGAGCAATAAGATATGGGTATGATTGGTAATGAGTAAGGTAAGTTCTGATCATTGCTCAGTGTTCAAACAAAGCAAGTTAATTTTAAAATAAAACCACAGAAAAAGATTATCAGAACAGAATATAAGTACACAATAACAGGATTGTCATACATCCTAAACGTACTTCTCAATTTCATTATTTATGCTATATACGTGATAACCAAAATGTAAGCCGTGGTGGCCTAGTGGTTTGACCTCTCGCCTCTCAAACAGAGGGTCGTGGGTTCAAATCCCGGCTCGCACCTCTGAGTCTTTCGAAATTCATGTGCGGAATTACATTTGAAATTTACCACGAGCTTTGCGGTGAAGGAAAACATCGTGAGGAAACCTGCACAAACCTGCGAAGAAATTCAATGGTGCGTGTGAAGTTCCCAATCCGCACTGGGCCCGCGTGGGAACTATGGCCCAAGCCCTCTTGTTCTGAGAGGAGGCCTGTGCCCAGCAGTGGGACGTATATAGGCTGGGATGATGATGACGTGATAACCAACGTGTAAGCCATTACAAATAATTAGCAATAGTCTGAATCGAATCACTGCCGCTTCACACTTCAATAATGCTTCCAAACTCATTAACATATAAGCAAAAGCAAACCCAAAGCGGCCGCTAGTCCAAAACGTGTGCCCTTGATTTAGCGACGCAAAAACCAGCCCAAGCAAAAAAATATCATGTAATGGTTGAGAGTATTACGTCAGTCAGGTCGCTTTTTATGGTGTCCATATGTACTGCGCCGGTCTGTAGTCTAAAAAAAGTAGTTTTGTTTCGCCAGTGACTTTGCTTGAGTTTTCTTCTTGTTTATTTACTGGTAATGGAAAGAAACATGTGTGTGTGTGTGTGTGTGTGTTGATGTGTGTGTGTCTGTGTCTGTCTGTATGTGTAAAAGAGTGCATCCCGTAAGGATATGTATGTAAGAGAATTGTATCTGCCTATTTCTGTGCAGAAGAGTCCAAGAACGTAAACAAAAACAAAAAAATCAAAAGGTTAAACTGACTGTAATGTTTTAAGATTAGATCAATTGGAGTCAATGAAAGAATAGCACAAATACCTAAATATTAGAAGAAGCAGCCTGAGCTAAAACGACCTAGGCGTAAAAACAGTGCGTCAGAAGTTTCAAGCAGTGTGTATCAAGACGATCCCAAAAACAAGAACTAGACCATCAAGGAAATAAAAAAAGAAGCTATTAACAAACATGATCACGTAATAACTTGTGCCACTAGAATGATGGCGCTCGAGCCGCCATATTTTTAGCTGCGGAATAAATTAACTGCCTATATCAGATTTTATTACTTTGTTTTTCAGACCATGCCAATCGTTTTGGTATTGGGAGCGTTATAAGTTTTAAACATGCTTTATTTTTACGAACTTATTATGGCTTTTGCTGGCGACATCTATGGGTTTGAAACGTAATAGGTTTAGAATCATTTGGTAAGAATAAAAAGGTAGCCTATACTACAGAATGGTACACCTATACCTACTTTCTATTATAAATATGACATGGATCCTTATTTTAGGTTTTATTCTATTAATGCTCCTATTACTATTATTAAAATTTTCATTTATTGTGTATTGTTGTTGTCGCTATAATAATAATAATAATAGATTTACTGTTAGTTACTGTTACTTATTTAGTTCTATTTCTAATTTTACTGCGAACTTGTGATAGTTTAGTACGAACATATATTTAAGTAACTTGGTTTAGTAAGCCTTTGGCCTTTCTGATTTTCTTCCACCGGTATGTAAAGGACGGGAAGAATGGGGGGAGTGAGCCTAAGCACACACGCCTTTAGTTAATACCCGAGTAGCTTTTTAAGGCCTGGAGGCGCGGATAAGGCTGCTGAGGTGGCCAGGTTTCCTAAGAAAACAGGGACTATACTGGGACTCCTTTTACGTGCAGTAAATTGTGGTTTTGAAATTTGAAAACGATTTGTCCTGTTCCTGGCATCCGATTGAGCTGAAACTAGGGAATATCTGTGTTAGTTTAGTGACGATTTACTAGTATGGTATTGAAATTCTGAGAGTCTGGCCAGGATCATCTCCGTATAACGGAACTTTTCAACTTTTCTATATTATAAGTAATCTGAACTTTAAGTTTTTCTACATACGTTCAGCAACCTAGACTGGCTCACCAACAAACAGCCAAACATCTTCAGAATTTTTCTCATTTACTTTGACCAGACTTCTACTGTTTATCTTGCCTATGCATTTCAGATAATATGCTTACAGCTGGCTTACCGTCCTTCGAGATCAACGAGCTCCTTATGTCACTCACATCGACTTAAAGAAGAAGTCCCACAAAATCCGAAGTCAAGAACACCCTACAAAAATATTTCAGAGTTCCCCAAGGCAGGAATCTCCCGTAAAATTGCTACCCTGACGCAGCACAACCATTTCTGAGGACCCCTTGTACCCTCGAATATCACCACACCTCATAGTACCTTGACGGGTCAACTTACCTGGTCGGTTAACTCAAAGTTGCTGTATGATTGATATGACGTGGCAACCGTAAGTCCGCTTTTGAAGTCGAATTTGCGAACGCGTGAAATTGGAAATTTATTAAGTTTACTTGTGAATAATTTATCATTTTACAGACGATTGAAGATGTTTCGCTAAGATGGTATCATAGGGCTTTACGAGTCATGCAGGATAATGATCCCCAGCGTGTGTCATGTGAGTTGAGTTTTGACTGATTGTAATTCTTGCTGAGATGCACGTGGTGGCTTGGGTTGTAACAAAGCTAAAGTTCTTGCAAGTGTTTGTATGATGTCAAGTTTGCTTCATTATAATTATAAAGGCCATAGATAACCTAAATCCAGTACCCAAAATTGCCTATATATGTACATTTAAAACACGACAAAAATGTAACACATTGTATATGTATTTCATAATACAATACGACTTTTAAGAATATAATTACTGAATTTCATTCCCGGCGGAAATTATCGTTGTTTTTTTAGAAAAATATGGCGCTGTCCATTGGAGGACAATTTTGCCAGTGTCTAGTAGGTTTTGCCGTTGTACGGTAAAACAATTCTAGAAAACGAAATATGAGACATAATGGTGGATGAACGATGACAGCGCGAAATCCATCCCGGCGGAAATTAAATTTACCAATGAGAAACGCCACAGCATCGCAGCAGGTCGGACATGACGAGGGTGACGTTTTGTATTTTTAAATAAGTGGTTGCGTACTGGCCGTACTAAATACTCGTTTAAAAAAAATATTATGTCACAAAAGAAAAACTAAAATCGGCGGGGGCAACGCAGTCATTGGATTCACAGACTACTAAGAGATACTAACGTATATTGGATTCAAAAATTCAAAAAAAATTTTTTTAGTGTGCCTCCCATAGACGTAATGTGGGGGTGATTTTTTTTTCTCATCCAATCTTGTAGTGTGGGGTATCGTTGGATAGGTCTCTTAAAACCATTACGGGGTTGCTAAAACGATTTTTCGATTCAGTGATTAGTTTGCGAATTATTCAACTTTAAAGTGAAAATTTTCATTAAAATTGTGCGTCCCCCCCCCCTCTAAAATCTAAACCGGTGGGTGAAAAAATTTGAAAAAATTTAGGATGGTAGTAAGTATATCAAACTTTCAAGGAAAACTATAACGGTTAAGTTTCTTGAAAATTATTAGTAGTTTAAGAGTAAATAGCAGCCTAAGGTATAAAATATACCTAAACTTGGAATATTCCGTACAAAATACGAAATCCTTAGAAAAATATTACTTAATTTTTTCGTTATGGCTACGGAACCCTATTTCGGACGTGTCCGACACGCTCTTGGCCGGTTTTTTCATACTAAGGATGGTTTACCACGCCCTCTTCATCGCCTCGCGGCCTCGTCATGGGCTGTCAGGGAATCGTTTAATTTCCTCATTACACTAAGTATAGTGAATGATAACAAGCTTATGACGCGTTGATAACGACAACTTTAACTCAAATAAAACGTTTTTTATCTTCGAAAACAAGTTAATCCATCAGTGCTTATCACGAATCTCACACAACAAAACCTATTCAAAAATAAACTTAATCTTTACTCCGCAGTGCTTAAAGTGCCGTGTGTGTAAAAAGCTAGTTAATTTTGCATGTTGTTATGTTCGCAATAACCAGTTTGGGCCGGTTTCGCTGTTTTATATTGTTTTACGTTTAAATGAAAGCGCGAAACGAATTTTAATGAGGATCTGGACAGTTATTGTGTATTCGTTTATGTGAATTTATGAGACAAACATACATACACAATGTGGCTATGGCTACAGTCCTGTATTACGAGCACGGTTTTAAGACTAGTTTAGACCTGCAAGAATGGAGCAAGTACCATTGTCATGTCTTTTTCTTTTTCTTTCTTTTTTAGTATGTAAGAGTACGTAATGAGGTTGTCTTATTTTTAATTGTATTTTTTTCTGTTTGCTGTGCCGAAATTTGGCAAATAAATTTATTCTTTTCTTTTTTTTTCTTTTTCATTAAGTACATTGCTGCGTTTGATTCAACTCTTCAAAGACGTTCTCTTTACGACCTCGCAATATAGTATGCATCATTTTTCTTACAAGTCTAAACTGTGCGTTGTTAGAGTACGACCGGATTTATCTTTTCGAAGTGCAGTACCCTTAGTGTAAGTTTTCGGTTACAAAATACGTTTCGATCGCGTTCGCGTTAATATCTCAATTTGTATGGAAACACGAACATCGCAAACGTTCCGCTAGAGGCGCTGTTCGTGTTTCCATACAAATTTAGATTTAACGCGAACGCGATCGAGACGTATTTTGTAACCGAAAACTTAAACTAAGGGGACAATACTCGTAGTGCTCTCTGTTACCAACAAAGAACTTCGAACTCTGGCGCTGCGGTCCAAGGGGGGAAAAACCGGTCAAGAGCATGTCGGGTCATGCTCAGTCAGTGTAGGGTTCGGTAGTTCCCGACCTTGCCTTAACTTAACTTTGCCTTAGAAATAATTTTATACAAAAACTTAAAAACTGCTCGACTGATTAAGTCGAAAATAATTTTCGGACTAGAAAGTTTTTGTTAAGCTTAACTTCCGTGATTATTTTGAATCACATTTTGAAGACACATTTTGTTAAAATTTCGGAGTGAATATCTCCGAAAACATTCACTTTATCAAAAAATCAACCCCACTTTAAGTGTACCTATGGGAGGTACAGTCACCAGCACCAATATCTGACACAACAAGCGTGAATAAATATCTGATACGACTCTATTTCTATGGTCGGATCGAGGTGTCAGATATTTTTGCACGCTCCGCTGTGGCAGATATTAATGCTGGTGACTGTACCCTAAAAATTTTTTATATATGTTTTTATTTTACCATTTTGCCGGCGAGACTGATATGTATGTATATTCATGCCAAATTACAGCTGTCTAGTACTAAAGATCTATGAGTTTAGCCGCGGACAGACAGATCGACAGACATTGCGAAACTGGGCATTAATCTTCTAAAAGCCAACTTACACGTCCACTGGCACTTGAGGTATCCCATGTTAGGCCTCTAGGTTGGCAACGCATCTGCGATCCCCCTGGTGTTGCAGGTGTCTATGGGCGGTGGTAATATCTCACCATCAGGTGACCCACTTACTAGTTTGCCATCCAGTCGAATAAAAAAAAAACACGTTCTAAAAATCCTACTAAAATTATAAATGCGAAAGCACATGTATTGTGGTGAAAGTTTGTAAGTGTGTGCGTCATGGAGTGTGCGTCCGTGTGTGTGTTTGGTATTGCTACACGCTAAAACGCTGATGGATTTAGATGAAATTTGGTATACAGTTATACCTAGTGCCATCCACGAAGACGCGTGATTTTGTCAAAATTAGCCATTAATAACATTGTAATAAGAACCACGGCACGCGTCATCGTGAAAGACTACCTATAACTGAATCCATGTAATAAATAACATGGTTTTTTTCTCAAGAACCGTAATAGGTCCGACTGAAAGTGCATAATGTGTATTTCTATTGCCACTACAATAAGAAATAACATAAATTAAATTAAATGGAAAAATAAACGAAATCCCAACGAGAAGGTATACCTAAATGATTCTACACTGCGTACATTTCATTTTGAAATGGAGCATTCATACTTACTGATACCTTAGTTTATAGCGCGTATTTTGACATATCTACTATACCTACATTTATAAAAAACCTTTGGTGCGCAAGTCCGACTTGCGCTTGGCCAGTTGTATTCGATTGGTCTGGTGACACATTTATCAAAAGTTAAATTGATTAAAAAAGTGCTAAAGCAGCGATACTGCGCTATAATTAATCATTGTTATCACGACAAAATGAGTTTTTAATATTTCAGAATTAGTTGACAAGTTGACATTGAGTTTGGAGGGGTGCGGCTATATAAGGTTGCGTGCGCACAAAACAACTTTAAAATCGCATTTGAAACGTAATCGATGAATAAATTAAAAGTTAAGGATAAATTAATTTGAAATCTATTTTATTCATAAAGTAAGATTTAAGCACGTTCTTGTTACCAAATATTGGAATCAAAATTATGGTAAATATGTGTTCGTCACTGTCCCAATAGTTGCCATCTTTAGTTTTATCTCATCAGTAATAGAGATTGACAGCAGGGTGTCATCCATTGGGTATCAGCGTGTCGGGTACTCGGACCTTATTTCGTGCAGGCAAGAGACAACATGTTCCAATAAGTATGTAGCATTCATTATTTACTTACATAGATACATTACATTTAAATCTAAGTGCAACTCACAAGCTTTTATTTTACTTGCCGTGAAATGTAAATCAAACTTAACCTACATCGATTGATTGAAATTTGATAAACAATTGTGTTGGTTGGATGTACAGTCAGCTATTGCTACTATATTAAACTTGTATTAAAAAATAAATTGGAAACAAAGACTTTCGATGAGCCAGTCGCAGTTGCGGTATTAATTCGCAATCGTGAGTGCGCGGCAGGCCTTAGATGAAAGTTAGATGTCGTTAATGCGACGCGGCCGGCATATATTAGCATTAATGTATTCCTGCAACGTGTCCCGTCTCATTGTTTTTAAAAGTTACTTACGACTCAGAGGGACTCCTTTGATATTATGAAAATTTACCTTAGGGTGTTTTGGCAAGGCTCGTCATGTCTTCAGTTTTCTATTAAACTGACTTTGAAGAAAGGGATGATTGTGTTCAAGCGAAACAGTGTTAAAGCTTCGAGATTTTTGCCGAAAATCCGACATCATATTTAGTGATTTTGAACATGAAACTACCGTGAGACTCACTCATATTAAATATAATGACCCGGATAACTCACGTCTTAAATCGAGTTTAATTCGACATGTTTCGGGCTAATCCGTAGCCCTTCGTCTTCGGAGCAACGCGACTCAGCGGCTGCTGCAACACGACGGATTAGCCCGAAACATGTCGAGCTAAACTCGATTTAAGACGTGAGTTATCCGGGTCATTATATTTAATATCATATTTAGTGAATTGATTTTATGACTGGGATTTACTGTGAATTTACTTGAGAGTTCCTTAGAATGATAGTGGAAAAGGTCGTAGCATTCTTCGGCTCTATGCTTGGCTCTGTTCATAGTTCAGTTCTACAATCATCCCATCATCCCAGCTTATATACGTCCCACTGCTGGGCACAGGCCTCCTCTCAGAACAAGAGGGCTTGGGCCGTAGTTCCCACGCGGGCCCAGTGCGGATTGGGAACTTCCTCACGATATTTTTCCTTCACCGCAAAGCTCGTGGTAAATTTGAAATGTAATTCCGCACATGAATTTCGAAAAACTCAGTGGTGCGAGCCGGGGTTTGAACCCACGACCCTCTGCTTGAGAGACGATAGGTCAAACCACTAGGCCACCACGGGTATTGAGCGCTTCATCGCCAACAAACTGGTAACAGTGGTGATACCAAAATTTATTGTATATGCATGTGCCGTTTGATGAAATAAATTAAAAAAGTCCCAAACTAAGCAAAGCTATGGATTCTAGGTAACGGATTAACATACTTATATAAATAAATACATATTAAACATCCAAAAACCGAGAGCAAACATTCGTATTATTCATACAAATATCTGCCCCAGCCGAGGATCGAACCTGGGACCTCAAGCTTCGTAGTCAGGTTCTCTAACCACTTGGCTATGCGGTCTTTATAATTAATAAACGGTAAATGCACGATATTCTGTTAGTAGTGAAATGCGATTAGGCTGTTATTAAATTTATGTTATTATTGGGTTAGGTATTATAAACTACTAGCTTTTGCACGCGGCTTCGCCCGCGTGGAATTCGGTTGTCACGAACTGTTCCCTCGAGAACTGTGCATTTTTCCGGGATTACCTAAAAGTAGCCTATGTCACTCTCTGGCCCATAAACTATCTCTGTGCCAAAAATCACGTCGATCCGTCGCTCCGTTTCGACGTGAAAGACGGACAAACATACAAACACACACACTTTCGCATTTATAATATTAGTATGGATTGGGGCAAGTAGCTTGAAATAAACTGTTTTATCATTATTATTAGTTTTCAGACGACCAGATAGCCTAGTGGTTACGAAGCTGTGTCAGGGCAGATATTTGTATGAAAAATACGAATGTTTGTTCTCTGGTCTTGGGTGTTTACTATGTATTTAAGTATGTATCTATCTATATAATTATATTTATCCGTTGCTTAGTACCCATAACACAAGCTTTGCTAAGCTTACTTTGGGACTAGATCAAAAGGTGTTAATTGTCCCGTGTTATTTATTTATTATTTATTCCTTTTTATTTCGGCTTTTGTTAAAAGCATTTTAGGGTCATCTGAGGGTTCTAAGGTTATTAATTAGTCTTGACGGTTTTTAACAGTGATATTACCAGTCTGTACTTTATTAGTATGTCTTTCCTACCCACAAACGAAAGTCAACTTTGGATCAAAAGCTGTACAGTACATTTCAGTTATTCGCAAGATATTTAATTAATTCCAAGTCGATAATGAACCGTAACGTAATGAAGATAAAGAGTTTCTAATTTTATTACCGAATGATTGCTATTCGTTTAGAAACAAAGTTTCTTTTGCATTGATATCTTAAAAGTATCTAAGATTAAATGGTTTATGAGGTGTGGGTGAAGTGATTTGTTGCTTAAAAAAATGTTTTTAGTGTATTTTGAACTCTATAGTTTTGTTTAAAAGCTTTAAAATTGTTTCGTAAGACAAATTTGCCACTATAATAAGATATAATCTGCTATTGTAAGATACAAATTTCAGTGCTTATTTTTTAACCGACTTCATATAAGGAGATGCACAATCGGTCGTTTTCTTATGTTTATTAATTAAGAACCCCGTCATTTATGGAACGATTTGGAAATTATCTTTTGTTTGGAAATGGTATGTATCATAAATTACAAAAATTAAAAGGTTCTACTCACGATTATATATAGTACATATGTATACGTAGAGTCATCAACGATGACGCGTGCCGTGGTTCTTATTACAATGTCATTAATGGCTAATTTTGACAAAATCACGCATCTTCGTGGATGGCACAGGTATACCTATATATAATACCATTTTAATATATAATATTATTATTATTTTGTGCTGCTGAGTACTGTACTCAGTATTTGGCACACTCTCCATACAAAAGTACCTATTACTGCATACATTTGAGGTTCAGATCTTTTGCCGCTCAGTATATACCTAGGTATAAGTCTGGAGCCTCAGGAACGGTCCGACTAGTTTCCATTTAACCCCCGACGCAAAGACGGGTATTCTAATATAAGTTTGACCGCTGTGTGTCTGTCTGCGGCACCGTAGCTCTTAAACGGGTGGACCGATTTGAATGCGGTTTGTTTTTATTTGACCTGGTTAGGTTTTCTAGCAATAGTTCTTAGATATGGTTCATCAAAATCGGTTTAGCCGTTTTTGAGATATTGAACTTTGAAGTGACAAAGTCGGGTGTTTTCCAACTTTTCGTTGGTTATGTGGTTTATTAGCTTAAGCAATAAATTATTGGTATTCCCTAGTACAGAACCAACATTATTTTATTAGTTGTTTTTTATTTCATACTCAACATCCTGATCATTTTATTTTTACAAGCTTTTAGGAGTATACTTATAATATGGTGATCTAATTTATAATAAGGTACCTTTGACAACTGCAATATCAATTCTTGCAACTTGACATTTATGTAATTAACCCCCTGTTTCCCCATAGATTGATTAAATTTATCTGACGGATAAACTAGTTTTCTGTTTCAAATTTCCTCTTTATTTCTTTCTACAAGTTAGTTAGTCTAATAAGTTAGGCCAAATACATTAAACAATTAATCCGAGCGGTTCCATTATGCAGACTCGTCCTAGCTCCGAGGAAATAACGAACAATTAAGGCCTAAACAAAACTTAATCCTAGGCCCGAAGGTCTAAAAATAGCCGCTGTGCTGGGGAGGTGTTGGGAGGTATTAGGTATTTATGTTCCCGGCTCGCTCCGACCGCGACTTACGGCGCGTGTAACAGGAGGGCAGGTCTTGGAAATAGCGGGCGAACTAAAATCTAAATCAAAATCTACTTGTTCGTGTACACGCCTGGTAAGAGTCTTGATCCTACTAAGACATGCTTAATGCGGTCAAGATAACTAACAATACTTTATTAATGCAGCAAACAAAACACTAAAATGGTAGGTACACTACGAGTATATATATTTTACTCATTAGATCTCTATACTACTTATGTTTTGACAAACAAAATGATTGATTGATTGATTTATTGATTGTAATGCATGCTTTCAGCGCAACCTTAGTAATGTCGGATTGTTCGCTAGTACCTATACTCGTAATAAAACCTGTCTCACACTTCCTTTAAAGGTAACAATACGTAATGTTATTATTTCAGCAATTAACGATACCAAACTTAAAAAATGCGTAAAAGTGTTCCACAAAGCGAAATATCTTTCACACACTGACAGATGACAATTGTTTTCCGTCAGCCCAGACCTAAGATCTGTCAATTACGCCACGCGTGATAACACTGCGCGTTCATGTACCAATACTTCATCATGCCGAAAGACGTCCACTGCTGGACATAGGCCTCCCCCGAGCCAATACTAATCTGCAGTCAATACAAACCTCCTGTATTAACGATTAATGTTTATCATTCGACATACATATATTACGCCCAGTATTCTATGTCTGTGGCGGCCGCTTTACCTGCAGCCGAAGTGCGGTAGGCCTCCTGCAAGGACGGACAATCATCGTAGAAATTCTTAGGAAAAGTCCACGTCAGCAGTCCAGTAATTACTGATGTCCCTCTCTATGGGCGATAACCTAACTAAACCAGAAAAGTTGAAAAAGCCCCAGCATTGTCATTAAAGAAGTTCATTATCTCAAATCTGCTGAACTGATTTCAATGAAACATAGCTAAAAACCGTCAGAAAGAAATCAGCTATCACTTAAAAAATCCACATTGAAATCGGTTTATCCATTTAAGAGCTACGATGCCACAAACATATAGACAGACAAACACTGTTTTGGGTTTAAAACATACCACGCCAACGCCCAGGTTCTGTGCACATTCAAATAATCCCCCGCTCCTTCTATCTCACAATTCAGCCTTACCCGTATCGAGGTCGTCTTAATTTGCTTAGGTGCCCAAAGATAATAAGAAACTTTGGGAGCCTTCAGAGCGCCTTACAGTTTGCTCGTCGGCGCAGAAACACCCGAAGAAATGTACAAGGACTACTACAAAATTCGAAAATCGAAGTTGGTATCGTACCGTCTCTCTCACTCTCGTGTTAAATAATATAAGCGTCACCGGGACGGCTAGATACGAATTTCGAATTTTGTACTTCGTAGTTTATGACCAGAATCGCCCGAGAACGTGGCCCGGGAAAATTGAAGCCCGGCAAAACATAAATGAGGAAAAGGAAGTTTTGTAAAGGACATGCGGAATAGTTTTTAACAGCTTACAATGAAGTTACCTAGGATTTTATTTTCAGAAGGTCTCGAAGAAAGCTTAGTGTGTTTTGTTAGTTGTAGGGTTTCGACAAAATTGTCCTATAAGTATTCCGTTTCGGTATGGAACTCTAAAAAGAGTTCGATGTTTTCTAATAAAAATTGTAGACGCTCAAAAACTTACCTGTAATTGTGGCGTTATCTGGGAAAAGGTACCTTGTTGTCGGTATTGAGTTATTGATATTCCCATAATCTACATACATTTAGCTATCGAACCATGTAAGAAACATGCATGTAGGTTTAATAGATATTTTTTTTAAAAATGTTGAAGCTCAAAAGCCAGAAAAGGTGATTATGAGAAAATTGAATTCAAACTTATACACCCAATAAAAGTATGTTATTGTTGGAAGTTACATAGATGACATGCTATTTGAGGAGTAGATTGTACGGGCTTTCAGGTTTCAAGAACAATTTTGTAATTGGACAACGGTTTTCCTATAGTTTACCTTGCCAAAGTGCATAAAGTAAAAAAAAAAGGTTGATGGATTTTTTACATTTTTTTCTATTTATAGTATATTTCCATTGGATTTTATCGAAGGAAAAAATATTATGCGTAATTGGACACTAAATAAGAACTACTCCGTTTTGAATTAACGTTGTTTATTATATAAAAAAAATAGTTTAACAAAAATAACTTTGTTGTTTACAAATGTAATTAAACAGTCAAAATCAAGAAACTTTAATATTTAGTACGCTAAAACATAGCCCAATGAGACCAAATTAACTCAACAAATCTTAAAAAAACTAGTTTTTTCAGTCTCAAAATTCAAGGTAAAGTTTAGTAAAAAGTTGGTACAATCTATATATTTTCTAAAAGGTATCGTCGGTTAAAATATTTAGTGATTATGAAGTGATATCGTTTGAAAACGACTAATAACTTACGATTAATTTTAATAGTCTTAATTTAAGTACACTGTAGTATTAAAACTCTTACCAAAAACCTATAATTTTGTCTCAACACACTAAATGATTAACGTATTTGAAAAGGTACCTTATTGTCGGACGTAAAATGTTTAGTGACATAGTTAAGAATAAGATCTAAAAAAATGCTTTTGATTTGTAGTTGTAACTATTAATCGTTATTATTATTACTATAAATCAACCTCTAAAGACCAGCAGGTGGTAGGACCTTGTGCAAGGTCCGCCCGGATTGCTACCACCATCTTGCTCGCTAATCCTGCCGTGAATAGCAGTGCTTGCATTGTTGTGTTTCGGCGTGGAGAGTAAGACAGCCGGTGCAATTACTGGCACTTGAGGTATCCCATCTTAGGCTTCTAGGTTGGCAACGCATCTGCAATCCCCCTGGTGTTGCAGGTGTCTAAGGGCGGTGGTAATCTCTTACCATCAGGTGACCCACTTGCTCGTTTGCCATCCAGTCGAATAAAAAAAGACAAATTGGCGTAAATCGTCAATAAGGGCCTTAACACACTAGCGATTCGCGGGAGAGATGAAAGCGAGGCAAGCGAGGCGCTGCGAGCGTATAACGATTTCGCCGCAAGCGCGCAACGATGTCTGATTCTTGACGTTTTTTACGCGCTGACAAGCACCGCAATGGGCCCGCGTGGGAACTAATGCCCAAGCTCTCTCATTCTGAGAGGAGGCCTGTGCCCAGCAGTGGGACGTATAGGCTAGGATGATGATGATGATGATGACGCGCCGACAAAGTACCGACGTCCGACACGTCTTCCAAACCGATACCGAGCGCACAGAAAGCATTCAAGAGCGGCACCGACAATAAGGTACCTTTCTTACTAAACTTTAAGGGAGGTTTTAACTCATAAAAAATCGATTTAAAAACTTGTGTCTCTGTCAAATTAAAATTTAGACCCTGCTTATTAATATAGAGTAAAAAAGAAAAAATGATTTTTTTCGACATTTTACTTCAACCGCGATTATCTCGGAAACTAGAACCGACAACAAGGTACCTTTTACCAGATAACGCCACAATTATAAATGTGTAGAGTCTAGAGAGACTAAAATAATGTTTGATTATTCTACAAAAAAAAACTACAGGATTCTTCTTTTAGAACACCGAACGCGTAACTTTCTACAAAGTAGCATCGGTGTTTGTGTTTCAGAATGACTTTATAGGCGTCATTGAACCCAATTTCGACAGCCAAACACAATAAATCATTTGATTATCTGATAAGAGATAGCGTTATCAGTTATCGCTGCAGGTTGCACTCTGGGCACTGACCTTTGCCGCACAGCACAGCGGCAAACCCGACCGGCAACGGTAGGGCTATCTAATATCATAATATCAGGGAATCATTGCCGGCAGCGTCGAGGCCAGTGGCGGGGACTGTATGTATATCTGTTTAAATGTAGCAGGTATATTATTTATATGACACAATTACCTACTACTAAAATTAAGCACTCTATGCTTCTGCTTGCGAATAGCGCGTGCAAGAGAGAAGCATTTTGTATTCCATATCGCATCATATTGATTATAGACTCTAATGTATTTTTATGTGTATCGAATATGTGTAAATAAATGTCTCTCTCTCTCTCTCTCTCTAATATTACCAACCTTGTTTGTTTCATAGTGGCAAATCTTATCTGTTGGCTATATCTTGGTGCAGAAGCTGATTTGATATGCTCTTTTACGTAATTATCGGATTTTAGAACGTTCACATCGTTGATTACGGTCTTTGAAATAAACAATTCCTTGGAAACATGTTTTCGCAACAATTTAATCCGTTAAAAAAGATAGCCCTGCGCAAGAAACACTTTAGAAGTGTTTTTTACGGCTTTTCTAAAAATATATATTTTAGAGTTATGACGTTATCCAACTAAAGCAGCGAGGTATGTACTTCAGGAGTTTAAAGATATAAAGAAAGAATACATTTATTTACTTACACAGAAGACACATACATATTATATACAACAAAATGTATGCAGTTACACACAAATAAACAACTAAAAATTGCAGGACAACTCACATGAAAATAGTAGGTACATACATTAAACTACCTCCTTAGTTACGCGTCACAAGTCGAGTATTTAACACAGCTACATTTTTAACACAGTAGATTCCCATTTAAAGTAAGAAATCGCCAATGCTGATCGGAATTATTTTCCAGTCCATGATAATTATTAATTTAGAACTGGCAGCTTCCTCGGAATAAAATAGCTTAGCTATTTAAAGAGTGAATGCCGCTAGCATCTTCGGAACGTGTTTTTTTTTGTTGTTTTGTGTACTTAGGTTATTTTAAGTTTAGGATAATTTTATGTAAACAGACACAATTTAATTGTTATTTGCCATTGCCACCGAGAATCACACTCCTCAAACACACCGGCAGAACAGACTTGCATAAAAAAAACTTTATTATCATCCATCCCAGTCTATATACGTCCCACTGCTGGGCACAGGCCTCCTCTCAGAACAAGAGGGCTTGGGCCATAGTTCCCACGCGGGCCCAGTGCGGATTGAGAACTTCACACGCCCCATTGAATTGCTTCGAAGGTTTGTGCAGGTTTCCTTACGATGTTTTGTTATTATCATGTTATGTTGTATTAATAAAACCATATTATACATCCATTTACTTCTTATTTACTATTTTCTGTTGTATCAAGTTGTATTAATGTTGTCTTCTTTTCAATGGATTAGAATTTTGTATCCGTTCGATAAGTAATATTTTTTGGAATTTAAGTAAACTATTAATTTGAACTACCTACCCACCTACTTATTTACGTATCATCGTGTCAAAATCAGTTATCCGTACTATTATTCTAAAAGTTCTCATCAAAAATAGCACTTCATTAAATCTCGTCGCATCGTTGACTCTTGAAAAGTATTTCCAATACGCACAGGAAAAGGGGGGGAGGGGGTGCCATCAAAAGGAAACAATAAATAATTCTATTGTAATGAGTTCATATTCCGCGACAGGTTAAATTATTCGGAAAAATTAATTAACCATAAAACAAGGAAATGATGAAGCAATTTGCTTCGGATTGTCTCGACTCAATCCAAATGACTGCGACTTTCACGAGACATTGTTATTTAAAAGTGAAATTTACATAATGTAATATATAACGCTATACATGCCTTTGTAAGGGACACAATAGATTTCCACTTACTTGCACACGTTTTTCTCATTTCAAATTTCCTTTTTGTGCTTGGAAATTATTACCGTTCCGTCGTGGTGACCCGGAAAATGAAACACTAAATGGGAGCCGACATGCTCGATAAAGACTTATATGTAACACCGTGTTTGTTAAGAAAAAAGCCCAAGGAGTGCGGAACCCTAATCCAGCCAAGTGCAGTGCATTGCAGGGTTCCATAGAATTTAAAAGCCAGTTCATTAGGTATACTCGTAAGTATTTAACTCGTCACAGCGCGTTCTCGAGAAAATGGTCTTAATAGACAAGAGACGGCGAAGCGACCTGTAAGGTTACTATAACAAGGGAATAAAAGATGAGACAGAGAAAAACACAATTTAATGTGACGTCACATGCAAGTAGCCCCATACCTGCTGCATAGATAGAGACAGATTTATAGATTTTATAAAATTCATTATGCTTATACTTGGTTTGGATAGGTATTTAACTAAAATTAAATGTAAACAAAACAACAAGCCGTGGTGGCCTAGAAGCCGTGGTGGCCTAGTGGTTTGACCTATCGCCTCTCAAGCAGAGGGTCGTGGGTTCGAACTCCGGCTCGCACCTCTGAGTTTTTCGAAATTCAAGTTCCGAATTACATTTAAAATTTACCACGAGCTTTGCGGTGAAGGAAAACATCGTGAGGAAACCCGCAGACTCTTGTTTATAAGTTTTTTATGCAATAAATTATTTTCATTTTCATTTTCATTACAATGCATAGGATATGGTGCAGGAGTTGTGGAGCACCGTATAAGAAAGTATAAAGTCAAAGCGACATGGTTCTTCCTGCACGTGTCATCTCAAGCCGCTTCTTCGAAGCTTATCTGCCAGATAAGAATTTTGAAGAAATTACGTGATCATTTTGTAGGGAATAATGATGAGATGAGTTGCTTTCAACGGAAATTTAGGATGTGATAATGCGGAAAAGAGTTGTGTCATGTTTGCTTTATCGCCATCATCACCCCAGCCTCTGCTGGGTACAGGTCTCCTCTCAGAATGAGAGAACTTGGGCCGCAGTTTTTGCGGACTTATCGTAATCACAGTTGTATGTGTATGTTAAACTCTTTTGTTTGAAGTAATTTCGCGACTTCGCTCCCAGCCCTATCGATCCGATAGTGGCAACAGCGGTAGTGGAACCGTGCTTAAGACCCACAAAAGTGCAGCTTTTTGTTTGAGTTTAAAAAATTAGATAGGTCTCTGTCACGTTAGAATATAAAGTCCTTTGCAGTCTACTTTCAGAATCAACGTTCAAATACGAACGAATACGAATAAGCGTTATGTTTTGATCTTGGTTTTTGATTTGATTTTGTTTAGCATTTTATCTCACGTGCAACAGATAGTAGTTTTAGCAAGATCTTATTTAACTTGCGTTACTTCACGATAGTGCGAATAAATTCAACAAACAGTACAGTCAGCAAGACTAGGACAGTCCAGGGTAACGACATGTTTAAACTGTACCTTGTGGCTGTGATTCGTGTTTGAAATTTCGCTTAATAATAATAATAATATAATCTTTATTTCGGAATACACAGGACCCCATAGATGATTAGTAACAGAGCTTAATTCTAAAGTTAGTACTTAAAATTAGTTAATTAAACTATACAAGCTAACCAAAGTTTTTTTTTCCGCTTAACTGCACATGCCACCCTTTTAATCTGCCCAACCCAGTGTGCAAGTATTGGGCAGTCGTACTTTACAGCAAGCACGCTCAGAATACTGTGAAAACTGTCAGAACGCATACAGAACAAGGTAAATACTAAATTTTAAAAACACACTTCTTCTGGCTTTGTCATTTCATTATCATTAAAAAAATACTTTATACCTACAGAACCTTCCATCTTTTTTTCTGTGAGTGAAACGTGTGATCCGTACTCCAGAGACATCGTCAATGAGAGGGAGAAAGCGGACACCAATTAAGCCGGCCACGGAACCCTAACAACGTCGTAAACCAGCTCTACAGATCCCATCGCCTCTCGTTATGGTATTTATGCATGAAAGCATTCATGAACTTTAGCTTGTCTGTGTACTAATGATGGACCGGACCCGAATCATCATAATCTCGGCATAGCCGTACATTGTGGTTATACCCACCTGTTACACCATTCGTTTGTGTTACTATAAAAATTCCCAACAGTTACCAAGTGGTAGGTATGTCTGTTTTTTACCGCATACATTTTGGTGAGCGTGCGCAGGAATGGGGAATGGATGAAAAACTTAGAAACGCTTACAACTTTTTATATCAATAGGAATCATCATCATCATCATCATCATCAGCCCGAAGACGTCCACTGCTGGACAAAGGCCTCCCCCTTAGAACGCCACAATGAACGACAACTCGCCACTTGCATCCACCGGTTTCCCGCTACTCTCACGATGTCGTCAGTCCACCTGGTGGGAGGCCTGCCAACGCTTCGTCTTCCGGTTCGTGGTCGCCACTCGAGGACTTTTCTCCCCCAACGGTTATCTCTTCTTCGAGCGATGTGGCCTGCCCATTGCCACTTCAATTTGCAATAGGAATCAACAGGAATCAATAGGAATAACCTTTCTAATTAACGGAAAAAATATCAGATTTTTAAGTAGCATCAATAAAATAAAGTGACATGTAAAATAGTTATTTGCGTTCTAGGTCAGACGTTGTCAACCGGTGTGCTGCGTATATTTTCAGGTGTGCCGCGATTCCCGCGAAGTGTACGAGTATAATGCATTGAAATCATGAATTATAGCTATTTTAATGAGATTAAAGTACGAAAAGAACTGACGCGTGCCGTGTGAGATTAATAAGCCTCCACTGTCCGTAATGTTATACATATTATGGGTATACTGTACGGAACCCTCTACGCGCCAGTCCGACTCGCACTTGACTACTTGTTACTGGTGTGCCGTGTGAACTTTGACGAACTAAAAGTGTGCCGTTAAAACCAAAAGTTTGAAAACGCCTGGCCTAGGTACTTACAGCGTAAATTTTTTGATTTTTATTGTCTTCAATAGGTACATTCATCTGATATATTCAGAACATCATCATTATAAATAATGCTTATATGCTTACCTGGAGTCACGTCGGCTGGCGTCAAACCCGAGTGTTTTGTCAAAAGTTACACTCAAGCCCATCCCACGCACTTAATACGCGTCCCACGTCGCCCACGCGTCCCATGGAGCCCACCTATTTAAATAATTCTGACTGGGACCCAAGGGACTGATTTTTGGTGGACGGTGAGTTGCGGTCGAGAGATGTCTATGTAATAACATGAATAACAAAATTATTCCATTAAAACTCCGCGAATTTGATACGATTATACTTACTTTTAGCAGTTTACTTATTTAAAGGGTATGTGAATTGGTGCATTTTGCCCGACTTTTGTAAATAATTATAAAATGTCATATCATTCACACCTGAGGTATTTCAAGATGGGCTCGTCTGATAGACGAAACTCTTTTGATGTTGTTTTTTCTGAAAAGGATTGTCACTGGTGAGTTGAATTGTCCAGATTTGCGGAGAATTATAATTTCTTCATTCCATCCAGAATACCTAGAACATGCAACATTAAATTATTTTCTTTACTGGAGGGTCGCACTAATCTCAAGCAGCGTTGCCAGATTTATTTTTGGAAAGTCGGGACTTTGAAACTTTTTGAGTGAAAAAAGCGGTATTCTTTCGTCGAAAACGGGACATTCGTAATCGTGCGTTTGCGAAATATAAATTTATAAACAAATGGGAATGAGAAAAGAGTGAGTGCCACCCGGCCACGCTTCAGCACGCTACATGCACAGTCAACTGAGTTATCCCGGGGCGAGTTATTAAAGCGGGTCTGAGCCTGTCCCGCGCGGGACATTTAATTTTCATAAAAAAATCCGGACGTCCTGCCAAAATCGGGACGTCTGGCAACGCTGATCTCAAGCGACATTGTCCTCTCTCGCTTATGTAAGTGTTTACAAACAAGACCAAAGCGAGATCGATCTCAACATAACTCCGTTCCCAATGATTAAGAGGACGATTCTTAATATCTAAGTTTTTGTTCTTTTTTTATAGTTTTAATTCAAGTAATTTAATTTGAACCGTTAGCAAACTAAGTTGTGTTTTATATTTTATTTTCGTGCGACCTGTATTCTTCTTTAATGCATGCTGTGATCTTCTGTTATTAATATATAAGGCGCATAAGTGGATTATAAGTTCTTATGCAATGGTAGTAATAATGAAACTGTGTACTTATTGTTAAAGGTCCCAATAAATAAATAAATAAAGTGTGATATGTAAAGAAAAGACACGGTGTTAAACCTGCGTGCGGATCTGAAAACTGGCTCCCTGAGAGCAAGACAGCACCATAGACAGCCTATTGAGCGTTGTGCTGGATAGAGTTCAGTGAGTCCGGTGGATGCGACACTAAAACTGTCAATGTTGTTGTTTTCGATTATTATTATTTTAATTATTCAAATTCAAATTCAGTAATTTATTTCGTCAGCATAGGTATAATTAGGTGACAAACAAACTAGGCAAACTATGATGTGCCTGTCGGCGTACGAAATCATTTGGAGAGATCTGGCAGTAGATTATACATAAGATAGGAGATGTTAATTAAAATGATCAAATTAATAATTATGATTAAGTTGTTGAAATTGATAGACTTCGTTTTATTGAATAGGTAATTAAACATCTTTTATTACCTAATCAAGCATAGATTTGATTATAATAAGTATAAAGTGTTTTAGAATACAAGTTTCATGTACTCTTAGGTACCATCAGCCAAATGGTAGACTACACCACCCTAAAGTTGATAATCGTTTGCATGTCATAAAACAATAATGCCTATAATGCCAATATACGTGTCTGTCAACTTAAAAGTTCCACTTTAGCGACAAATTGTGTTTTATGTTTATTTATCCGCTGCCAAGTGTCCAAGTCAAGCTTTGCTTAGTTTGGAACTAGGTCAATTGGTGTCAAGTGTCCCCTGATATTAATGAATTTATTTAAATTCATTTGATAGGAACTTGTTTAAAAATTGGTAGACCACTTATATGACTGATTTACCGTACAACGGCCAAACGACAGCACAATATCTTTTTCAACGTGGACATTGGCGGAATCATCGATAGTTTCGATGGTGCTAATTATTTCTAAAAATTGATTGATTATTTGGCTGATGGTACCTATCACTAACGATCTATGGACCTAATTTACAATTATAAATAGTATTTTGTGGGTAAACAATGCTGCCGGTTTTTTCGCAGTAGTTCTTTTAATACCTGTAACAGAACTTTCAGAACTTTCACTAGTTAGATTCGTTACGATAATGAGCTTTTAGTGTAAATAAATTGTTAAGTCTATCTGCACTTTCAAGCTCTTAACAAAAGCAGTCGTTAAATTCTTACGCTATTGTCAACATTATACTTTATTACACTAATATCAGTATAACAAAAAAGTCTATAGTCAAACTAAATCTACAGAGGCGACAAATTCTCAACCGTTACCAACACTTTAACCAACTTATCGAAACCATTACACAAAAAGCCTTGTGTATCTTATTTCCAGTCGCACAAAGGGTAAAGTTCTTTAGTAAATTGTGGTAACAGTGGTAGTGGAACCGTGTCTCAGACCCACAAAAGTGCAGTCATAAAAGCAAATATAATTACTTTTCTTTTATATGTGTTTTATAAAACGACATTGTAGTGGTATATTTTATCGCTCGTAAATCCAATAATTATGTACATCTGTTGCTGGGCTGTAAATATGTTTTTATATACATTCAGTTTATTTTATTGGTCGTTATTTACTTGGCAGCTGGGCATTGTAGCGACAAACAAATTAGATCAGAAATAAAATTAAAGTTGACCTTATTTTGCTCTACATAAATACAAGTAAGGGCAAACATCAGTCCTGCAGGTTACTTTATAGTCTGGTAGTGGAGTACAAAAATATTCAAATGTGCATATTATTATGTACATACAAGTAGGATGTGAAGGATTTCTATGGAAGTAGCAAAATAAAAAACAGGGTATTGTCAAAAGAATGTCATGGAGACATTAGGAATACGGTTTTGGATTGTAAGTAAGAAGATTTTATTTCATGTACAAAAGTAAAGAAAAAAGACTAACGACGACGATTAACTAAAATATATAAAGTTATCACAGGGGAATTCTTGCCATTTACATAGTAAAAAGTTTTGATATAATTGGTAGTATGGATCATTATACTTAGGAGGAAGAAATAGATAAATATTTAATCCGATTATTTGATTAATTTTGCAATTACGTTACCTCCGTCCATCATTTTTAAACAAGAACCCAAACGACATATAAAATCATGCACAAAATTTTATAAGTTACATAATCCACCATTCAAACAAAGTAAGCCAAGGACATTTATTTAACAAAAAAACTTGATTACAATTTCAACAGAAAGCAACAATGGCACGCCGGGTGCATTGGAGCCGGGGTCCCGATGTGCATCGTAACCCTTTATGTGATGACCGCTTCCACGGCTGGGCCCCTCTTGCGTTAATTATGCTCGGGAATTTCCCCTGTGAAATTATGTAATGTAGTTGTTAAGTTACAAGACATAGCAGATTCAGTCGAGTGCATTCATATTTTTTTGATTTTCATGGTTGCGCATCTCATTCGGCAAGAAAGGAACTCTGTCCGGCTGTCTAAGTACTCTTTTTTTTTCAGGAAAGCGTGGAATACTCAGGTACTATCCTTTAGTTTAGTTTTGAAGATGTGAAAAAAAACTTCTCAGTCAACGGAATTAAAGTGTGAGCTAACTTTGGGGGCGGCAGACGTGAACTTGCCTTCGAAATCCAAAAGCTTAATGGTTACTTGACCTGAAATGTATATTTCAGAACTAAATTATTGTTATTATTATTTTTAAATTTATGACGGTGGAAGCATTCTACACTTCCACTGAACGTAGATATAGTTTAGATATAGTTAGTGGTTAGTATTGTAACTAAGGGACCCCATACATCCCTGTATTTCCTGTATTATTATTTTTTGTATTTTTTTTTCTTTAATTGTATAATATAGTTTTTAAGTATTTTATTTGTAATTATATTTTGATGAAAAAATGACTTTCTGCCAAGTTTCTTGCGGCGCATTCTTCTTGGCAATGATGGTCTTCCGAAAGCGCTGGTAGTTTAAAAAAATGACGTGTAAAAGTGCCCATTGCGGCCTATTTACTGAATAAATCATTTGAATTTGAATTTGAATTTGAATTTTGAATTTGAATTTGAATTTAAAAGATTGTGATCAAAAAGCTTAGGGATTTCTTACAATTGCTGGGGAATTAAAACCTGTGAAGTACCAACTTCAAGTGGTCCTAAACACTTGAAATTTGTCTATCTGTTTATATCAGGAACCAATCGCTATTGGGCGTAGGCAATACAGCCACGGATCACTGAACAATCGCCTGCGTTGCTAAAAATCAAACTTTTATTCCGATCGCTACATCTTGCGACTTGCGACTCACACCGTTCGAACCTCTTATACTTCAAAACTCAAAATGTGTGCCCAAAGGGTACCCCTATGGAGGAATCCGAGAGAGCCCGCATGCAACTCTTGTTTAGTGTTTACGAATAAAATCTCCGGTTACCATTTTTTACGAAGCCGTTAATATTCTTGATTGTTTTGGGTATCTGATACGACAAAAGTGCTTTAAAGACAGGTTGGCAGTTGAAAGCTGAACTTTTTATCATTGTGAGGACAGAGGAGGAGCGGCGCTTGCGTTGAATATTTGTATTCATGCAATTCATTCTCCCGCCCTGCCTTCAATTAAAAATTTAAATTAAAAATAATCTAGTGGTTTGGCCTATTGGCCTCGGAAGCAGAAGATCGTGGGTTCGAATCCGGGCTCGCACTGCTGAGTTTTACCGAATTCATGTGTGAAATTACATACCTATTTGAAATTTACCACGAGCTTTACGAAAACATCGTGAGAAAACCTGCACAAATCTGTGGAGCAATTCAATAGTGTCTGTAATGGTCCCGAATCCGTGCTGGTAATTACGATCTTTCAATCTGAGAGAAGGCCTGTGCCCAGCAGTGGGAAGTATATAGGTGGTGATGTTGTATGTTGATATCGAAAAATATATAAGGTAAACAATAAGCGGTATTATCTTCCAGGAAGCCTCAACTTTTTCATGCCAGTTTGTAAGACTTTTTACATCAAACATATTCAATAGGCTACGAAAAAAAACAAGCAAAGTTAAATAAGAACCTGTACAGTGCAAAGTATGACTTCCATATTACAACACCAATATTTCTTTATGAAAAAAAGTAAACAAGGAAATAACACTGCCGGAATAGAATCTCCCCGTTTCCCGGGAAATAAATTAGCTTCGAAGCCGACACTGGCAACACTGCTCTTATTAAAATTGGGGAGATTTTGACACTCATATTTTTAGAGATCGCTGGTTGGACTCTGATCAAATACATTGTCCCAGAGACGTGGGTTTTACTTTTTATTTTGTTTATATTGTTATTATTGCAGATAAATCAAGCTAAAGTGAAAAGAATATCGTCATAATCATCATCCCATCCCAGCCTATATATGTCCCACTGCTGGGCACAGGCCTCCTCTCAGAACAAGAGGGCTTGGGCCATAGTTCCCACGCGGGCCCAGTGCGGATTGGGAACTTTGCGGATTGTCATAATAAACAATGTAAAATTCTACTTGTATTTGAAAATAACTTTATAACAATGAACAAAAATAATGACCTTAAAACGTTCTATCTAAAACCTCAAAACCGTATAAAAATCGTAAAAATTGAGGATTATTAGTTTTTATGACTAAACTACAGTTAGGGCAACCAAGCTGTAAGTATATAATCAGCTCCATATATGTACAATATAATATTCCTCTACATTTTAAAAATGGTTTTAGTTCACATTTATTGACCAGATTTTATTCACAAAGTAGAAACGTCTAATTCAATCAATTATTGAATCTTTCCTTAATTTTATTACACAGACTTACAAAGTATTACCTCCTGTCTCTGTTAAAAATAAAAGTCGTCTACCACGGAACCTCTACGCCGCCATAACTTTTTTTACATGCCCCGCCCGCGGCCGAGGAAACGGTATTTGCATTTTGATGCCGGTAATTATACTCAGATCCGGAACAAAGGCATCGTCTAAATAGAAAAAAAGCGTAATTCCTTTTTTGAATTTGTTCCGCTAATCGTTTCGCTTTTGTTTCATTAAAGGTTCAATTAATGGGTTGGGATTTGGGCCTCGTTATGACGGTTAAATTATGACAGTTTTATAAATTGAAAAGTTAAGCGTGGATTTTCACTGAGGCCTTATGGCAATCGAATATCACAGTTGCGGAGACGCCTTTTTACAAGCATAATAACGTGTTCCGTAGCAGCAAGTAACATAATATCTGTGGCTCCAGTGAAAAGGGGTACATGTCGAAAAACCCAAGTTTACAGGAGACGCAAAAAACAGTTACGCCCGAGATGATTCAAACTTACGTTCATTACACTTGTATATTTACATATACTAATAAATGTGGTATGTTAAAGCACTAAATTAATTGCGCTCTTTCTTATGGGAATGTTATTTTTGCTCTTGATCTATTAGTTTATAAATTAACTACTTGTATCCAAAATAGAAGTATAAAAATAAGTGTAAAAAGGTTCAAGTGGCTATATATATCGCTATTCACCAAGTTTTCGTAATTTTATACGAAGTGAAAAAGGGTACGCATCCGGAATGTTTTTTGTAGTACATGTATAATATTATCCACAGAAGACTAGCTTACGAACTAATGGTGTAGAAAATGATTGCATTTTTAAATTTATGCAGTTCTTTGGACTTAATTACAGACATAACAGACATGTAGCCTTTTGCACGTTTTTTTTTATTGTGTTTTTAGTTATAAGTAGACTTAAATAATAATGAAAAATTCAAAATGCTACTTGTATCCAAGTTGAGTGAATAAAACACACATGAAATTATTTAAATATCTATTCAAAAACGCTATAAATTTTTCAAAAATCTCACATGCAAACATAAAAAATGCCCGTTTAAAACTTAAAATTTCTCATCATTAGTATCTAAGTATGTCAAACACACTAGGTAGAGGGGATTTTCCGCGTCTTCATAGAAGACATACCGTGTGCCATTGATCGTCATCATACGTCTTGTATTGTAGTCAAAATTAGGAAATTCTGCCTTTTTAAAACTGAAAATTGCAGTCTCAGAGATATTAAACTTTTGTTTGTCCTCGTTATATTTTTTATGTTGAAGTGGCCCTTTTACTTACCTGCTTCGCTGTTGCCTCATTCGAAAATCCCCCCATTTGATGATACCTAATTGATAGTCTCATGAAAACCCAAATTTAAAACATTTTGAGCATTTATCTCAGCGAGCAGGCATGGACCCAAGCCACTTTACCGATAAGGAACGGCGGCTTAGGAACTCGCAAAATTTCAAGTGTAGCTTTGCCGGCATTCCTATCTTCGATCCACAGCACGCTAGATCTCGCAGGTAGAATACTCAAAGCTCCAGCAGGCATTAACTACGAGATTGCATGCTTGAACGAGGCCACGAATGACTCGCTAGCTGGACCGAGTCCAAATCTCCCGTCCAAACCACATAGGCGAAGGGCCTGGAGTACAATAGCCTCCGTCACCACCTTATAGGCATTAATAGAACCTATAACAGGCAGGGACCGGGACAGACTGTTAGCTGTGTCCAAGCCAGAATCTGGTTACTGGCTCCATGCATACCCCTCTCCCAACACTAGAACTTTTATCGACCCAGACACTACGCATAGCTGCTGGTCTACGGCTGGGAGTTGGGATCTGCGAAAGTAACAACTGTGTTTCTTGTGGGGCACCAGTGGACCGTCTCGGCCAACATGGCCTGTCCTGTTCCTCAGGTGCCGACCGACTGTCCCGCCACGCCACTCTCAACAACATTCTCAGAAGGGTTTCTTTAGTGCCAACGTTCCCTCCGCTCTGTAGCCCCAGATTGTACGGAGCGATGGCAATGCAAAATGTCGTTGATACCCTGGAAGACTGGCCGTGCGCTGGTGTGGGACGCTACCTGTACAGACACCCTGGCGGCGTCCTACCTAACAGCAAGTACCAATCGTGCGGGGGCGGCGGTAGACGCCCGGGAACGCCTCAAGGTCACAAAATATAGCTGTCTCGGCGCCCAATATAATTTATTTGCTTTCGGCATCGAGACTCTAGGTCCTTGGGGTAAGGGTGCGCTGGAGCTACACAGGGAGCTCAGCAATAGGTTAAGGGAGGCAACAGGCAACCCTCGCGCCGGCAGCTTTCTCGCGAAAAGAATCGCAATCGGAGTTCAACGCGGGAATGCTGCCTGCGTGATGTGCACCATGCCAAGAAGCCCACCTCTCTTTTTTAATTAAAGTTTTAGTTTTAGATATTTAAATTAAATAATAGTTTTAGTCCTATGGATATTTTGATTTTCTTAATCATTCTTATTAAATGATTGGTGTCAAGGGATACATCTTAATTAATACCCTTAAAATTAATGCAATGTGCCATATTAGTTTAATAATAAAATGGTGTAAAAGGATATAAACTTAATCGCGTAACCGTCAACTGCGCAGCTCGCAAGCGCGTTCTCCCTGCACAAGTCAGCGCACACGATTGTGGCTCATCCGTGAGCGCCGTGGCTCCCCACTCACCCGCTCATTCCTCCGCGCAAAGACTTATATCCTTTTCCGCGTAAACTTTTTTATATTCGATTTGTGAAAACGGGCGCAGCTCGACTTAATCTTATATTTTATTTTATTTTTTTGTGTAAAGAGATTGAACTTAACTTGTATCAATGTAAACTAAATAAATCTGTTCTTGTTTTAGGGGTTCAAGTGTGCTTAGATTTTTTTACACCCGCCATATGAAAAAACAGCACGTACAACTAAATTTAGATCATAAATCACAAACAAAACTTTAGTTAATAGAAATACAACTTGACAAGTACCCTCTGTTGCTAACTTTTTTAAGGCAGTTCTACCCTTGACCACCAGAAAACTCCGTTGTTTTAAAAGATATCTTAGATCCGTTTACACCAATCGATGCGTTATTTTTTTTTGTGATTTTTGGTCTATATAACTCAATTTGGCCAAATTCAGACTTGTACCCCTTTTCACTGGAGCCACAGATATAAAAGTTTCCTTTACGATTTATGACGTATTAAAAAAAACTACTTACTAGATCTCGTTCAAACCAATTTTCGGTGGAAGTTTGCATGGTAATGTACATCATATATTTTTTTTAGTTTTATTTTTCTCTTATTTTAGAAACTACAGGGGGGGGGGCACATTTTCTTAGTTTCAGTTCTAAGTATGGGGAACCTGGTAAATTATCGTCAAACTGGTAAATTAAACTACGTATTCAATCTCTGTCCTCAATCATCACACACTTTTCACACCGTCTTTAGAAGGTTCGTATTATGTAGGTACATCGAATAAAGCCCTTATGTATTTAAATGTTTTTTTTATTAAGAACTAGTCAATTGGTTAGGTGAATTGCACCACCCGCTGAACCCTACCTTGTAATTTTATCTCTATGTATGTACGAGTATGTACCTGTTTTCTGTATCGCACATTAAAATGGACTTTTTGTCGCCAAAGCCTTCGTCAGCGCAGAAGAGTGGCTTCCCTGTCTGGCTACATTTCGGTGAATATGCTTCGGAACTGCACGACCTTATTCCACCTGCTCTTTTATTCCACAGGTCGACCAGAAGTAGGCGGGGTCTCCCCCTACCTAAGGTCCTAAGGTCGTGGTGCTGAATATTAAAAAAATAAAATGTCTCTGTTTTCAAATAATAAATTATATTATGATTGGTTTTTGGAGTATTTTTTATTTCAACTCCTTGTTACTTTTACGGGTATCCCGTGAAAAAATACAAAAATAGTCCAAAAAAACAATCATAATTTGATTGCTTAGTAGCGACATCTCTTGTCTGGGTGAGCGGTTAGTTCCGAAAGAATAAGAAGTCTCTCGACGAAACATAGATGTCGCTAGTGCTGCTGCTTAAGTAGCATAGTAGAAATAAGCAACCTGAGATGCATAGGAAAAATTCGTGTCGAGATACCTGTCCAGCAGTGGTGTAGGGGTTATAGCACGCAGCATGGATTGCTGAGGACCTGGGTTCGATTCCCAGTGCTGGTCTCTTTTTCTGGTTTTTCTGTGCATCCATGTCTCAGTTTGTATTTTCGATAATAAATTATACACGTTAGTGTGAAAATACCTCCTCACCTAATAATTTTTGTTTTCGCGGGTGTGGGTACCGTCACAAGAACCAATATCTGACGTTACTAAAAGCGTGCATAAATATCTGATACGACTCTACCTATTTCTAGAGCCGGTAGGACGTGTCCGATATTTTTGCACGCTCCGCTGAGGCAGATATTAATAAATACAGATGACTGTTACTGTTCGACTATTATGGTTAATTAGTTAGTTAGTTATTTAATACTATTGTGGTTTGATTCACATGTGAAGTTCTGTCTAGTTCACTATCAGTATTGTAAACATCCGAGTGAGCTCGATCATCAAGCGAACTATGGAATTAAAAAAGACATTAAGGTACCCTCCGATCGGCAACATCCGTCCCGACCGCGCCCGAGTGCACCCGAGCAAAATGTCCCGTGCTCGACAAAGTAACAGAGGAGTCAATTTTGTTTTATCGACTATAAAACTAGTCATTTGTCACACCGATGCGAGCCCCGAAGTGAATTTAGAAATAAACTCACTAGGGATCCCTTCCGCGTAACTAAGTATTGTTAAAAAAAACAACTTAAAGTTCGATTAGGGTTGACAGTTCCAACTTGGTGTTAAAAGCTGACCCTGGTTCGATGTTCAATGACAATGCAGGTGTAAAATCAAACAAAAACTGTCAAAAAAAGTTTGTATTAATTTTCATGTTTCATTTTTTATCAAAAAACTTATTAGAAGAAACGGAAGAACATAGATTTATTTGGGCAAAATTTGACACCAGTTACAATTAAAGATATTTAACATAATAATGAGCAAATAGATAAAACAAAAGAAAAATAAAGTACATTTTGTTCTCATTACTCAGAATTATGCTGCAGCGAGACACAACGCTGGTTTTCAGTGTGACCTTACAACCTACCATCAAAAAAAAACTGAAGCTGTCATGACGAAACGAACCTCAGAGAACAAATTTATTTACTGACACAGACATCTATCATTACAGGCTTAAATTTAACATCAATTAATAGAAGTTCGCCTGATACCTGCAAAGATCAGCTTTTATAGCTAGTTCCACTAAAGTTGAAGTCACGCACATAAGAACATGTCGTGTAATGACAGCGGGATTCATTCATTCTCCTTTTGTGCAATCAGTTCTTTTTGATGCTGAGTTTGTAACTATTCACTTCAACTCTGTTGGAACTAGCTATATAAGCTAGCTCACACGCAGAGCGGCGTTACGGTCCGGTGTGAGCCTGCCCCACTTTTTACGACAACCACCGCTCGGCACCGCGGTTAATTGCCGATTTGCTTGATGGTCCGATTTTACGAACCATCCGCCGACCAGCTTGTTGGGGGTAAGTGAAACTGATGGTTTTCGCATGGAAATGCCTTTCCGAAGAATAGTTGTTTTAATTGTATGCTCTGGTTAATGCTTAATAGGGGTACTGTTTACTGTTTGGGGTCGTTTAACAGATTTACTTAAGCGGTCAATTTTGGTTATTTGATCAAGCGTCAGTTCAGTAAGTTTCCAATAAACTGTGAGTTTATTTTGAACCCTTTCTTCATTTGAGTGATGAAAGACAAATTTGTACCTGGTTCGTAGATTTTCCTTCACATTGATCACTGATGTCATACTACATTATTTCATGTTATTGTTACACAATTAAAATATGTTCTAAGCCTCTTGTTATGAAACTTGAGTATTTATTTTTATTTCCACATTATACTGTGTTCATTATATGACATTCTTCATAGTTTTTTTTTTAGTATTTACTTCATTATTGTTTCTATTTCCTATTTCATTTTATTTCGACCTTGCAATAGTAATTTTACTTACTTTTTTGTCTAATAACATGTCTGTGTGAATTGCTTTACCAAACTTTAATTAAAAATCAGCCAAAAAACTGACATTGCTGGACTAACAAATAAGCCGTATCATACGGAAAAAAATCAGCATGATATTGCCTTTCTTATCTTGTCTGTCATCCCAGTTCAATACGCCCTGTTTCCTTGCCATTTCACCGTCGCACTAAGCTACTCAATAAGCCAATAAATATCCAACTTCAGCCACATCACGGAATATGCCCGACTCCGTAACTTCATGAATTTCATCAATTCGCCGTCCCTGTCTGTCATGTAACCCCATCCCTGTCAGCTTCCATTATACCGATAAAGTGACATTGAGCGTGAGATTGCGTCTTGGGGAAGCAAGTTTGCGTTGCGCTTGAGGAATTTGCTGCCAGAGGGATTTGGGCCCTGCTCGGTCTGGCTTAGAGTGTTTGGTTGTATCGTTCCCCGGTCCCGTTCGTGTGGGGATAAGGAAGTGTCTCTGAGTCGTCGTATCGCCGTCGTCAGGCCCTCCGTAGGGCTAATTATGATAAGGTACGGAGTTTTATGAGCCCTTAGCATTTCCTCGAGCGCACTTCATCATTATTGGACGGTTACAGACAAATGATAAAGATAATTAATGACCTTGACTCGGTGCGCAAGAGTATACTGTGCGGAACAAAGGTATTTACAGGGACAAAGAAAATTACGATGCTTGGCAGCTGAGGCTGGATCTTAATCCTTTTGTAAATGAAAGATTACATTTAATAAAAAGATTACTAGGCCGAAGACAGAAAATGGACTACAAAGTTTTTAACTATGTATTGTGTTTCTTTTAAAGAAAAATTCACTACTTAACTATTGGGCATTATAATCATACAAATGTCTTTGTAGCTTTATTTTAAACAACTAAACTTGAAGTGAAAGTCAATGTGTTGGTATTACACTGGTGACTAAACCACATTAACTGAAGTGAAATTTGAAAGAAATGGAATCTGTTTTGCTCCTCCGCCAAGTACTGAGGCCAAGTCGTGCAAAGTAAAGCCTGAATCTATATAGTATTTGAAGTGAAATTTAGTCATTACTAGTGCAATAAATCTATTAAAACATTGCTGATGTTTACTAAAACTGATCATACATATTTCGCGGTTCACTTTGTTGTGTGAGACAGAGGAGCATCTGTCATTCATAATATTCAAAATCAGACTTAACCTGGGTTACGTTAGAGTTTAAATTGAACTAATCTGCTAATATTTAGATGCGATTCTCGGTCAGAATGCATCAGATTCTGTACACAGATGCGTGCACCACACGGGAGGGCTATTTGTGGGTGCCCCCCACCAACTGGCTATTAACACTTTGCAGTGGGCAAATGCGCTTGTGTTTGTAACAACAGTCTTCAACTGTGTGGGTGTGGTGTTAAAGCTCATGAATAATCATCATTCAAATGCAAATCATAAGGAAGGAGAGAGTAAACAATCCTAAAATAGAGCTGCGATGAAATGGAAAAATTCCGTGTTCTGTTACGAAGTGTTGAGAAAAGAAACCTTGCTTCGGCATAAAACGTCTCTATTAGAAATCTTAATTATGTAGACGAACAACGAAGAACAAGCATTAAGGATACTATATATAGTGAGAAGCATGACGGTATGAGTGGCTGTAGTACTCATATGGATCTACACTTAACTAATGTCAGGGATGGCCTACATCCTAGATGATAAGAGGATGGAGATCATTTTGATTTTCACAATCATTCATTTTTCATCTTCTTCAGTCATTTCTTCTTCTCGACAATTCAGAATCAAATCATTATTAGCAGGTTTACGATTATTAATCCCATAATATTGGGATCCCATTAAAAGTAAAATTAGTCTACATTTCGTAACAAATATATATATTAAATCATTATCATTTTATAATGTAAATATTACTGTTCTTTTTAATTGAAATTTCCTTGCATTTTTGAAATTTAGTAAAATCCCAGAATTTTCATCCAAAAACAAAGGCTTAAATCTAAACATTTTTGGCTTATCCTAGAGTCTTTCTTTCTCACAATATCCTGGCGTATCCAGCCTATATTCACTCACCCCAGTAATTGTCTAGGCATCAAACCTACACTGGCACATAACTTTTTTATGGCGTTTTCACACCGTCCTATCGCCCTCAACCGTTTTATGACGCGCATATAAAAAATCTCATACAATTTACATACAAAACATAGGGATCTTGCTTTATAGCCGCTTGCGATAAGCTCCCCCGTGGTGTCAGTATGCACCGTAAAATCCAAAATGGCGGCTGTCGAACTGTCAAAGTCAGGCGGACATTGCGTGGAGAAAAAGGTTGTTTTAGCTAAGTATTCAGTTCAGATTTTTCGGGATATTTATCGTAAATTAGCTGCTGCTGCTGCCAAACATTGTCTGTGAATTTGTTTGTCATATCCCGGCTAAATATATCTTTCGATTGCCTTCAAATAAAGGGCAAATAGACAATTATGGAAGAATTTTGGGGCGCGAAAATGGAGATGCCTATTTCTTATATGACCAATTTGAGGATAGTCTGTGGCGTGCCTGGTTTTAGAACAGTGGACCCATCTCTTCCCGTGAGTGTCATAAAGGTGACTGAGGGAGTATATGTGAGAGTGGACAGCAGCGCTCGCTCTCTATTGCCAACCATGATCTCCAGACTCCAGCACTGCGATGTGGATGGCAAGCGGAAGAACCACACTATTTTACAAAAAAGTCGTCATGATGTATCACTACATGTTCACTACTGATCCGTAACTAAGATGACGAGAGTAGCTAGTTAGTAAATTTCTTATTTATGATTTAAATTGTGATGCTTGTCATACTTCCGCATTAAATAAGTACCTACCTAATTATTAGATACTTTTTTATTATATTCGACAGCAAATGCGAACCGCCATCTTTTTTTACGTTAACATACGATTATGTAAACTCAAGCGGGACTGGGCAAGTCATGTCTGCCGGATGCATCTGGATCGCTGGGCCGAGATCACCACTGATTGGGTTCTATGCGACGGGCACCGGAGCTGAGGTAGGCCTGGAAGCTGGTGGTAGGACGATATGGAGCGATTCCAGCTAGAGTGCCGATAGCTGGCACAAATTTGATAGCTAAAATAACTGCATTGTGTAATAAATACGAGTATAGCCGTGGTGGCCTAGTTTGACCTATCGCCTCAAGCAGAGGTCGTGGGTTCAACCCCGGCTCGCACCTCTGAGTCAAAATTCATGTGCGGAATTACATTTGAAATTTACCACGATGAAGGCGTGATGAAACCTGCACAACCTGCGAAGCAATTCAATGTGTGAATCCCAATCCGCACTGGGCCCGCGTGGAACTAGAAGCCCTCTTGTTCTAGGATGTGCCCAGCAGTGGGACGTGTATAGGCTAATTAGTAATAGGTATGTCTAATTTCAGGTTACTATTGTTATTCGTTTTTTTTTATCATAACACATAAATTTTACCCTGAGTAAGATTTATTCTTTTTAGCATTCTAGGCGCTTTGGTATTGTACCTACTGTAAGCCTAAAATTTAAACTGTTATAAATAAATAAATAAATAGAGTGGCGCCATTTTACCGGAGCCGGAGACGACTGTGGGTGGAAGGAGAATTACTGGCACTTGAAGTATCCCATCTTAGGCCTCTAGGTTGGCAACGCATCTGCAATACCAGGTGTTGCAGGTGTTTATGGGCGGTGGTGATCTCTTACCATCAGGAGACCCATTTGCTCGTTTGCCATCCAGTCGAATAAAAAAAAGGGAGCCTTTGCTCAGCATTGGGATACGCCATATAGGCCATTTGTAAAACTTAAAATATATTTAAATTTTATAGCGTTTACTTACCTTTAAAACCTGACATTATCTCTCTACGCCTTCTCTAATGGCCAATAAAGTTCGACTGTACCTTAATTGTAAACCACACGCATAGATTTACGAGTATAACTTCCACTCATTGACACTAAAAATTTTACGTCTTCCGTCGGTCTGTGCGTCGGATAAATATTATTCCAGAACACTATCAAAGAGCGATATGGGTGGCGGCTCTAATTTCTTAACTCCGTAAGACCCAGATTAACTTGGCCAACAACAAGTTGAAATTATAATTTACTAGCTTTTGCCCGCGGTTTCGCCTGCGTGCTATCGATTACCACGCGCTGTTCCCTCGGGAACTGTGCATTTTTCCGGGATAAGAAGTAGCCTATGTCACTCTCGGGCCCATAAACTGTCTCTATGCCAAAAATCACGTCGATCCGTCGCTCCGTCCTATTTATAATATTAGTATGGATTATCTGCTGCCCGTGACTCTATCTGTGTCTATTTGTGCGGATGCCGCCAAAAGTAGCCTAATAAAAGTACGTTATTCTGTTGCAAATATCCTCCTATAATAGTCACCAGATTTCATCCAAATCCGTCCAGTAATTTTAATGTGAAAGATTGTCAAACACACGCACACACACATATAAGTAGGTATTTCACTCGACGATACAATGGTAGGGCAGCTTCATTGTTAAAAAAAAGGTTGACCCTGTGAGTTAAAAAGCTTAAAAAATACTAAAACCACTTTACTTTTGAACCCTTTAATCGTTAACCAACCGTGAAAAAAGCACCCATGTCTAATCAATTATAGTTTGTAGTACTGCAGAGACCTAACTGTTACAACGCACCATTTAAAAAGAATCTTATTTACAAGAGAATATGGTTCGTTTTCAGTTACAGAGTTTAATGGAGTTATTATAAACATAACTTGGCATTTATCCAGCACTCTTCCTCTATAGTAGCGTCATGATGTATTGGAGCAAAAATAACTCTAAGGCATTGACATAAGATTTATTTCCTTTTTGATCAAAAGCAGTTGCAATTGCGCTTAGTTGTAAAATAAAATTCTGCCATTTTTTTTTAATTCATTATTTTTTTCATTCTTGCTCGTTTGCCATCTAGTCGAATAAAAAAAAAAACATTTCTTTACGTTGCACGTCCGTCTTTGGATCACTTGCTTATTATGTGAACCAATTTTCAACTCGATCGGTTCAGTAGTTAGATCTCTTGTTTTTAATGCGAGCAATCCTAGAAGGGAGCCATTTAGCGTAAATACAAACTGAGACATATCCATGCATCCATCTCTATTTCTGGCTTTTCTGTGCAAGCACTGGAATCAAACCCAGATCCTCAGCATTCGTGCTGCGTGCTATAACCCCTACACCACTGCTGGACACGAATTTTTCCTATGCATACATATCTCAGGTTGCTTATTTCTACTATGTTACTTAAGCAGCAGCACCCATTTAGCTTTAATGGCGGAATCCTACAAGTGTAACTACTTGTACGTTCTTTGGAGCTAGCCTGTAACGTCTGTAATCAAAATATTCAAATGTTCTTAAAAAAATATTTTGAACATAGCTTCAAGTTCATCATCAGAGTAACACCGTTCACCAAAAAAATATTTCAAGTACGCGAAGCCTCAGGTACTAACTAGTCCAGCTAACAAAGCTCTAAGGGTGACAATCCTCCAACGTTGTGCTACACGATAACGCACAGAATTTTATGGGTGACTATACTAATAATGTTTAGGGTGTTTGTGGAAATTACTTGCAGGATTATGGTGATATATTAGATAAGATAATTATGGTGTGACATGATACCGCGCCTGGAAAGTTAAGCAATACATAGGTATATCATGATAGGAGGTGGAATAAGCTAACTTACAATATTACAATGGACTATATTTTTACCCGACAGCCCAAAGGAGGGTTATGTTTTTCGAGCGTATGTATTATGTATGTATGGTCCATTTCTTTGGTCCTCGGCGAGGACTCCTCGATGCAGCCTCAACGGCTGGATGGATTTTAACATAATAGGTATCATAAATGTTAATAAAGCGTCTGCGAAAAAAAATTGGGCGGGGGAATGAAAAAAAATATATTTTGTGTTGTAACAATATGGGTATCAAATGAAAGTTAATAATTAGCTCATTCTTAATAGTACATTAAGGATTAATACTATTATACTTTTAATCTACCGTTTTCACAGAAATAACAAAAAAGTACAAAAAGTAAATAAAAACATTAAAGTAAAAAAACAAAAACCCGACTGCCTTAAAAACTATATGGAAGAAAATAAGTCTATTGGTCTAGAACTCTGTTAGGTAGGTACCTAGCCTAGTAATGGGTCCCGAGTCGGGTCATAATGATAAAAAAAAAAATTAAAAATGCTGTTATAACCTCTGTACTTCTTGATGTACCCCTAACATTGATGTGATCAAAATATAGAACCAATGTCTTCATAATCTTTACTTTAACAAACTATAACTGTCATAAAAATAAAACGGTTAGAATGAGAGACCTATTTTCTCCGATTCTGTTAAGTACAAACTTAATTTCCTTTTACCTCTTTCCACGCCCAAAAAAAAAAAAAACAATCTAACTCAACAGTAATTCTCCCTCTAAACGGAAATTTCAAAAATCAAATCATTGGGCCCTTCGTTTGTTCCCTCCATCCCTCTTGCACGAAGTAATTTCTATTCTAAATGCCGAAAGCATTCGATTACTGGTTGAAACTGGTTATAACTAGTTTTATTCAGTAAGGATTTATATTTTGACTATGAATGTTGGAAGTGGGGATGGGATCTACATCCTACAAATATTATAAATGTGTAAGTTTGTGAAGATATTAGATGTTTATAGGGATGGTAATCGATGGCGAAATAATCGATTATTTGATAATCGATTATTTTAACTGTGTCGATTTCAATTTATCGATTAAGGGCGCTCATGGTATCGATTAGTCGATTAATCGAATCGATATCGAACATTCCTACGGTGTTGCCAAATGTACCGCTTTCCCGCGTTTTACATCGCCTTTTATAATGAGGTCGTAGCCTATCTAGGTGCGAAATTCAAACTTTTTACAGTTAAAATGTGTTTAAAGTGAAATTAAATGGGTGACACTACCAACCCGTTATTTCGTGTACACGCCCATACAAACTGGTGTCAAACTGACAAGAGTTTCTATGGGCGTGTACACCAAATATCATGTCGGTATTTCCATGTTGGTATTATACGGCCGGGAAATAATGTCAACCATTTTATTTCACTATAAAAACAAACAAAAGAAAAATCGACAAATATCGATTAATCGGTATGAAATTATCGATTAGATCGATTATTTAAATTTTTCGATTAATCGATTGCTTCTCGTTAATTTTACATAGATTAATCGAATCGATATCGAACATCCCTAGATGTTTAGATGTTTGTTACTCAATCACGTCTAAACCGCTGAACCGATTTAAATAAAATTCGGTATACCTATAGATATTTTGAGTCCCGGGGAAATTAATAGTTTTTATCCCGAAAAATTGCATAGTTCCCGCGGGATAGCGATAAACGAATACTACGCGGACGGAGTCGCGGCAACAGCTAGTTGTAACCCATGTCTTTGTCTGGGAAAAATTCGATATTTCCTTGGGATTATGAAATTTTCCAGGTTAAAAACTATCTTATTTCTTTCCATTAACCAAATCTCCATAAGAAATTTCATACGTCAGTTCAGCGGTTTATGTGTCAAGATATAACAGACAGACTGTTATACGGGTTACTTGTGCATTAATAATATTGGCATGGAAGGATGGTTGCGGATAGATACGAGTAGATAGATGGATGGTAAATTAAATCATGTTCGTGTCATCATCATCATCCCAGCCTATATACGTCCCACTGCTGGGCACAGGCCTCTTCTCAGAACAAGAGGGTTGGGCATAGTTCCCACGCGGGCCCAGTGCGGATTGGGAACTTCACACACACCATTGAATTGCTTCGCAGGTTTGTGCAGGTTTCCTCACGATGTTTTCCTTCACCGCAAAGCTCGTGGTAAATTTCAAATGTAACTCCGCACATGAATTTTGAAAAACTCAGAGGTGCGAGCCGGGGTTTGAACCCACGACCCTCTGCTTGAGAGGCGATAGGTCAAACCACTAGGCCACCACGGCTTCAAAAATGTTCGTGTATTTACATAAAATAATATTTGTTCTATAAATGCAAGAGCATTTTTTGAAAACAAGAAACTAGGTATGCAGTTGTAAGTGCGTATAAATCAAAGCGAATATAAAGTAGAGTCAGTTGAAAATATCTTTTTGTTTTTTAAAACTGAGAAGTTAGAACCCATTTTTTTGTATGTACTTATTGAAAAAAAAAGAAATCAATTAAATAGTTGCTCTGCACCCTGAACAATGGATTTAAATTCTTTTGTCTTTTACTATTCACAAAGAAGTTAAAAAACAGTTCTATTTAACAACTAGGCTGGAAAGTAGTCTTTTAACTTGTCTCGTCCTTACTAATTAGAATACAGTTTGAGTTTGATCCTTAATTACCTCAATAAACTGTTATTAACCTCCCTGTATAAAAACGAAAAAAATACACCCTCTGTAACTAGTACATCATTCGATTATTATTAAAAAATTGAAACAAAGCAATTTCAAAATAGACTTTATCTTTATTAAGTGAGAACACAATTCACAATGACAATGTTGCTAGCAATTAATAAATACTGTCGTTTGTAGGCGATAAGTACAAAACTTTTTCGCGTAAGCTTGGATCAATAACAAGAACGGTGTCATTACAAAATGGATTTTAAGCCAGTGTTGTAAGGTTGTAAATCCGTTGGGCACGTGTCATGCTTTCATTCGCTTGTTACTAAGCGAGCTAAGCGCCAGGGATCGCGAACCTTTTCTAGGACAAGGTTTTGCTCACAAGTTATAAACATGTTATTGACATTTATACGTAATTGGAGACGCTCAGCTATGTAGGTTGTTGATGGATACGATCTATATAGAAAATGGAGTTTGAAGAACTAATTTGTTCCTATTGTTTCAAGAAACAATATTATTATGACAGATAATATGAGTAGCTGTATTTGATGAATAAAAAAAATGTATACTTACCTACTGTTGTTACTGATATTTCTGTGCCCTAGCACATTATGAACAGTTTGTAATTTTCCATCCTAATACCTGTAATGTGACATACACATTTTACACATAGAATAAATTATTTTTAATTTGAATTTGAAAAATAGTGTCATTTTCAGCCTGCTTCTGATTTGAGATTTATCGGAACTTCACACACACAAACACACACCATCAAACTGTATCATTGGTGTACGCAAATGTTTTTTTTGATGTATTACTGTAAACTTCACATGTAATTTTGTAATTTCACATTTGAAAGGCTGAAAAACTCAGAGGAGCAAGACTAGGTTAGAACTCACGACCCTCTGCAGAGGCTATAAGTGGATCAAACCACTAGACTACCCCAGCGTATGGATATAGTCTGTTTAAATACGCAACAGTGTAAATAAACAAAGGTAAGTCCTAACCTATCAAATAAAAGCGTATCCATATCCTGTTAATTGTGTGTGTGTGGGGTATAAAGAGTACTAGTTTATTCTATTATTATATTGTATAGAATCATTAAAAATCATTGTGAAGTTAACATAAGCCTTGTTATATTTTATCGGATCTCATGCAAATTACATCAAAAAGAAAGTAACATAGTGCTTGATGAAAAACCATCCATTTACGCGGAACTCAGCGTAACGAATCAGAACAATATTAACATGATCGATAAAAACTAAATCTCGATAACATCGCGGTATCAATCAAACAAACGTCTAATTAAATGCAAGTAACTGTTAAATGGACAAAAAAACGCAAAAAGGTTGGCAACGCCCGCGCGCTGCCATAAATGCACTCTCTAGCGCAACCAGGCTATTACTCGCCCCGCCCCCAAACCGGTGCAAGCGACTTGAACATCAAATTAAGAAAAACATCCTTATTTCTGTGAAGCTAAAGTCCTCGGATGCACGCTTTTCTTTGTGAAGGTCGACGTCGCTTACGACGTTTCACTGCCGCGGCTTGACTTAACCGCGCCTGTGCGTGTGTGCCGAGCGTCCGTGTGCGCGGCGCGTCTGTGTGCGTTTGTACATCGGTTCGGTCACGTAGGCTCGGTTAGCGCTCACTTACGAGTTTTTAGGACACTTCGCTGGCTTTTTTGATTAGATAGCGTTCTTTGTGTCGTAAAATCTGCCTGTCTCTTATTTAGGGTACCTTGCTTTTCTTTTTAGACAAATCTAGTCTCACTATCTCCAAAGCAACACAACCATGTATAATTTACATTCTTTACCTTAAGATAACACAAATAAATACAAGCACAAATAAAATTAACCTTATTTAACTAAACCGACTTATCTATCTCATTAGCTTACCTTAAACATCTAATGTCACAAAATGTGCCTTATTATTTTTTAGTGCAAACTTGGATCGTTCGTTACAATGTCCGCTTGGCTCGACAACAAGTGCATATAGCAACAGCTCGTCAGCTGTCCCGAGCGGGCCCGAGCGGCGGCGGAAACAGCCGAGCGCGGGATTGATTGGCCCTGCGTTTACCTTACCTATTCAATATCTAAAGTTAGGTCTATTGGAGTAGAACAGTCTAGAATATATATAATATCATCGAGCTTTAAGATAGGAATTATAATGGAGGTGTTTGACGTTACAGTTTTGCAGCGATTGGCTAACTTAGTTATTTTATTTAACCAATTACCACACGTGACACAGTTTTAATATCAAAGTTCGGACCTCTCGCTCTATACTAGCACACAGAAATCCTCTTGAAACCACTTTTTTTTAAAGAGGACCGACTAGGTGTCTGTATAAATGAACCAAAAGTATTTATTACCTTTTACTTTAACAGTTAAATTACAGTTAAAGTTCCCAATCCGCACTGGGCCCGCGTGGGAACTATGACCAAGCCCTCTTGTTCTGAGAGGAGGCCTGTGCCCAGCAGTGGGACGTATATAGGCTGGGATGATGATGATGAGTTAAATTACAGGTAGCCTAGGTACTTAAATTATAAATGTGAGTTTGTGGAGATGTTTAGATGTTTGAATGTTTGTTACTCAATCACGTCTAAACCGTTGAATCGATTTACATGAAATTCAGTATACAGATAGTTTGAGTCCCCGGGAAGGTCATAGCATAACCCTATAGTTTTTATCCCTGAAAATTGCATAGTTCCCGCGGGATAGTCGAAACCGCGGGCAATGGTTAGTTTGAAATAAATACTTCTAGTAATATAAATGTGAAAGTTTGCATTGTTGCTCTTTTGCGCTAAAACGGCTTGGCTGGAGTTAGATGAAATTTTATATGTATAGATTAGAGCGCCTACACTTCTTATTGTGGTCCGTGGTCTCCACACCAGCACTCTATGGGCCCAGCGGTTATCCCCTCGGCGTGCCACATGCCCTGCCCTGTTCCATTTCAATCGTGCAATGCGTACCAAGATGTCTGCCACAATAAGAAGTGTAGGCAGACCCCAGATGAGATGGTCTGATGATATAAAGAGCTACGCCGGACCGTACTGGCTCAGGACGACGGAGAATAGGACGGAGTGGAGGAGATTAGGAGAGCGCTACATCCAGCAGTGGATAGATAAAGCCTGAAAAAGAGAAGAGAAGAGAAAGAGAGATCTAGAGCTGAATTTTTGCACACAGACTTCTTTTTCAAAAATCAAAATCAAAATGTTTAAATTATGTAAGTAAGCCGCGAAGGCTCTTTTACACGTCCTTTTATTACTTAGGTACTTTCGGAAAGACCATCATCGCAAGAAGAATGCGCCGCAAAAAACTTGGCAGAAAGTCATTTTTATCTAAGTATTACTTATACAAACATACAATACAATACAATTTAATATTGTTTATTGATCACCAAAAGCAGTACAGAGACATTACAAAAATAGAAAAATTCAGGTACACAATAGGCGGTCTTATCGCTAAAAAGCGATGTCTTCCAGACAACCAATTTCTGTGAAATTAATAAATATGAACAGACTAATATAGGGAGCATACCTATAATATATGTATATACATTATGCTGAGTGGGCCCCAATTTATACTATTCGATGTTTTTTTAAGTATTATTTCTTCCTTATGTGTTTTTTTTTCTGTGGATCGAATATGTGTAAATAAATCTCTCTTCTCTCTCTCTCTCTCTCTCTCTCTCTCTATTTCATTAGTATGTTGAGTATAGCAATAGAATTGAAATTTTGGAATCCTCCAGAAATTGCATTACCTACTTCCAAAAATTGTCTCACCTTAATTGTACAAAGACACAAGTACATCCTTGCAATATGCCATGCCTCTAAAATGTATGCAGCTGTAATTATCCGGATTCCCGAAATAACGTTATCCGTTAAGAAAAATTTACTAGAATCAAAAACCCAAAAATGTGGAAACTTACATAAATACACATACATACACACTCGCATAAAAACACAGTAGGTTAGTAAATCAAATCCTCAGTACAGATTTTTTGTAAAAAAAGTTACAATTATTATTCATCTACAAGTTTCGTCCGGAATTAATTTCTTAAGTAAGTGTAATTAAATTACCGTACTGGTGAACACTTGTTAACCTACATGTAAAGAAACCACGTAACTTAATCTATATAAGTATAAAAATCTTGCCATCAAACCAACTCATACAACAATAACTTTTACCACCATACAAATAAGGTCAATTCCTCAATAAACACGAACTAAAACAGCTGTGCCACATTGTTGGCCTTATATGCTTGGAATTAAGGTGTACAATGGTACATAATGTTTTTACAAAGGCAGGTATTCGCGCTTCCGCGGAATTCGAACCTACACCACTTCCTGCGTCGGTCTGCGAGATCAATACATTTGGCAACAGGATATAAGGTTCCGCTAGCTTTTGATCGCAATTTTGTATAATTACTAATTATCCAGCTATCCTATTAACTAATGAATAATTAAGACGACCAGATGGCCTAGTGGTTAGAGAACCTGACTGCGAAGCTTGAGGTCCCGGGTTCGATTCCCGTGTCGGGGCAGATATTTGTATGAAAAATACGTATGTTTGTTCTCGGGTCTTGGGTGTTTAATATGTATTTAAGTATGTATATATCTATATAATATTTATCCGTTGCTTAGTACCCATAACACAAGCTTTGCTAAGCTTACTTTGGGACTAGGTCAATTGGTGTGAATTGTCCCGTGATATTTATTTATTTATTACTTATTTATTTATTTTATTAATGAATAATTAGTTAATAGAATAGCTGGACTGGATGTTTGGATAAAAAATACAATACAATGACTCTTTATTGAACATCCATCAGTACATGTAAGCAGTAGAGGAAACACAGATAAGTACAGTACCCGGCCATAAAGTTTGCACATCGGTCTTGGCACTTGTCCCACCGCCGACAATGAGCGAGAAGCGAGTAGAGCGAGTAACTAGAAACGAGTGGGTGAGCAGCGAAAAGCGAGTATAGTTTTGTCACTGGCTGTAAGCGAGTGTTCGAGTGCGACGGGCGATTACTCGCTCCACTCGACTCGCTCGTGCGGGGCGGCCGCCAAGCTGACATCGCTGAGCGAGTATCTATAGCTCAGCGAGTTCTATAGCTCTTGTCGCTGCGACAAAAGATGTAAGAGCGAGTTCTCGCCGACAGTGTGAACAGCCAGCGATCAACTATTAATATATGTGTCTCTTTTACTCACACAGGATCTTATATCTTTTGTTCGCTTCTTGAGCGAGAAAATAGTCGATAGCCAATCGTTTCCTCGCCGGCGGTGAGACAACTGCCTTTGGAAAGGCACTCGACTAATTTTTATAAAGCACAAATTGTTTATTGAATAAAGAATTTTAAGTGTCAAAATAATATCCAAAACAATAAAGCTTGTGACCCACATGTATGGCTTAATTATTACATCTGTTTAAAAAACTTGGGATTCAGCTGCGGTTGCTTGCGGCGGTATTTAATAGCAGCTTGTCTAGCTGTTAAGCCCTTTTATTAAAAAAACGAAATGTCAACTGTCACTTCATCATCAAATTAAAAAGCCGTTGTTGTTGTTGTTGTTTCTTTAAAAAATATGGCTCTGTCCATCCGAGAACAATTTTGCCAGTGTCTCGTAGTTTTTGCCGTTGTGCGGTAAAAAAATTCTAGAAAACGAAATATGAGAGGTAATGGTGGATGAACGATGACCTGAAAAGCCGTTATTTATTGTTTTATTCCATGATAAGATTGACAAGTGACAGTTGACTTAACTGTAGACATCTCGTTTTTTATCTGTAAGAGTGAAGGCTTAGTAGTGTGTCTGCCATTACCGCAGCAAATGTCATCTTGGTCACAAAAACTTAACTGAATGATAGGAAATTAAAATTAATGAGCTGCAGTTCTTTGCTCTTTGATTGGTCAAAGGCTTAAAGGTCTAACACACTAGGACAAACAATCGTTTTTACCACTCCTTTCTGTCACACTGTATAAGACGACGTTAGAAAGGGATAGTGAACGCGATCAAGAACGTCAGCGTGTTAGACAATACGGCCTCAGTACTATCGAATAAAAATCTAAACATCTTCAAAAAACTTTCAACCTACTGGAGATTAATTTTGTAAAAAGCACCTAGTTTAAGTGAAACGAAATAAACTAAACAGTTACCTTACGTAACCTCATCAATATACATCCGACACCCACGGCACGAACGCTCGCCCGCCGCCCGCCGGACAAAAAGCATGGAAAGTTCTTTATCTATGCCCAATAAAAGTTCACAGTGTGCACAAGCATAAATAAATCTAAAAAGGGTTGTCTCTTTGTCTACTTAGGCCGGGAGGTGTGGTTTAAGATTGGAGCTATTTATCGTAGTTTTTATGTGATTAACATGTCGCAACAAATAGACATGGTTTCGTAGTTATATATAGTTTTATTTGGAGAACAAACAGAAATAGATGTACAATAATATATTTATGTATTTGACTTCATCACCCCAGACCTTTCCATTGCTGGGCACAGGCCTCCTCTCAGAACTTGGGACGTAGTTCCCACGCAGGCCCGTGTGGATGCGGAACTTCACACACACCATAGATTGCTTCGCAGGATTGTACAGGTTTCCTCACGATGTTTTCCTTAATCGTAAAGCTCGTGGTAAATTTTCACCACGAGCCACCAACCAACTCAGGATTGCGACTCACAATCCTCTGCTTGAGAGGCCATAGGTCAAACGAACTAGACCACCACGGTTTATTTGACCTATGGCCATTCAAAGAAAGAATCGTGGGTTTGTGCTCTGGTTTGCACCGTTTAGTTTTTTGTTAAGTAATGAGTGAAATTAACGCTAATACCATGTAGGAACTCAGCCCAATCCATCTCATTCGGAAGAAGACTCGTACATTCATAATTATAAGTTGAAACGGAGGAAAACGATTGTAAAATAAGATCTAGTGCGCGACGAGTTAAAACAATTGACAGAAACAACAAAAACGAATTATACTACCTACTTATGTACTTCGCCAAGGCCAAATTGAAGGAAAAATCCCAAAATGCTATAAATATTTGCCAAAACTCAAGAATTGTCAAGAGCGAAATATTTATATAACATGATGAATTATTTATAACTTTAACGATCATTTTGTATCTTCAAGGACTACACTCGTTTGTGTGTGACACATATCTATGGAACTTTTAACTCCATGGTCGTAAGTTTCCACAAAAATACTATTAAATTGTATTCTTAACACATTTCCACTAGGTTCAGAGTTCTAACTGTTAATTTATAACAAAATACCTTTTGTTTTATGGAAACAAGAGAAGCAGCTGTGTATATATGACATACTTACGGGTGTCATTTTCGCAACTACACATAGCAATAAAACTGTTGACTTGTCGACTTATTCGCTGAACAAATATGTATCTATTGAATGATGGGTTTGCTTTGCACAGTGACTCTGGCTTAACTAAGGTTGCAGAAACAACACGTGGTCTAACCCACGGCCGCTCGCAATCGCAATCACCAACTCTTTCTACCCTCATCCTATATCGTGTGACAGAAAAAAGTGGTTAAAACGATTGTGATTCTGAGTGCGTTAGACAACAAGGCCTCAGATGTGGAATCTTTTTCAGCGCACATTTGATTGTAGTCAGGTGCGAAATTAAAATAATAATAATAACTCAATAAAGTCTTCAGAAATCATTTTAGACATTTAGAAATTTTAATTTACTTACGCAAAAATACTACACGACTGGTCGCCGCCCGGTTGGGGTACGTGGGACGACCGACTGGTCGCCGCCCGGTTGGGGTTCGTGGGACGACCGACTGGTCGCCGCCCGGTTGGGGTACGTGGGACGACCGACTGGTCGCCGCCGGTTGGGTACTTGGGACGACCGACTGGTCGCCGCCCGGTTGGGGTACGTGGGACGACCGACTGGTCGCCGCCCGGTTGGGCGACCCAGGTACCGCTGGGAGGACAGTGTCCAGGCGGATCTGCGATGTCTCCAAGTCGACGACTGGCAAGAGGCTGCGCACGATCGGGACAGATGGCATGCTCTCGTTTCGGAGGCCAAGACCCTCTTGGGTCCTGAGACAAATTAGTTAGTTAGTTAAAATACTATAGATACTACAATGTATAAATTATTTCATTTAATAAAAAGGAAGTGCTGCAGCAAATGAGGTTAGGACTCAGCGAGTTTGCTGGTCTTTAGTCTCCAAAACCAAAACTAACTGCATCAGTTGGTGCGTTGCCACAGCGACAAAATAACACCATAAACTATAACATAAGTCAAGAGTAAAACAAATAGTAGATTGTACAATTAGAGCATAAAATGTGCCATTTAACCCAAGACGTTCATTAGCTATAGGATAGATACGTCGAGTGGAAAATGGGTTTAAGAGCGTGCAAACGAAAAATTGCCCATTCAGCGATTTTGAGGTTTTTCAAATGCCTTATTAATGTCTAAATGCTTACGTTTTTTAAGGAAAAACTAATGTAACATATGGATAAACTCTTATTCTGATGTATAGCGGTAATTTCCATTTATTTCCGTCAGCGATTTTTTTTTGCCAAATCATTTTGTTAGTGAGGTTTTACAAAAATACGCGTCAGAGCTGTCTTTCATGTGAAATATTTCCATTATAACCCACCACAAACAGTGTAACTTTAGTATTTATAATAGGAAATATAGTCTTTTAAGACATAGAGTCATCATATGTATCAAAATATTAGTTATTATTATTCAAATACCATTCTTCAAAAAGTCTAAATCGGTCTACTTCATCATTTTTTATCTCATTTGTTGTGATGTATTTGCCAATAAAACAATTTATTATAAATCTACAGGAAATGTTTAGTCTGTAATATTTTTTCAGCGCTTAATAATAGCTCATTTAATTTTGACAATTTTCTAAACTTGGGTCCTAAATCGATTATATAACCGCGCGCGTTAATAGTTACGACTCAGAAAGCGCCGGGCTCTCCCAAGGAACGGACGTATCGCTCTGCGCTCTCCGCAAGGTTATCAACCTTTACTGCAACCACCCGATAGTTATAGCGTGTCCGCAATTGCTTGATACTTGATAAGTAATTTTACATGTTAAAATTAAATGTTTTAAATTTTCGCAATTTTCACTCAAACTAATACGGGTAAATGCATTTTACATTTCACAAGCATTTATTTAACTTGCCATATTAGTATGTATGTTAGTATGTAGTGTGTAAGTATTAACTAAATTTGACCCACTTCCCGATTTTTGATTGAGATGAAACTTTGCGTGCATGTGTGAATAAAATAACAATGTAATATTATTATTATGACATGAAGCTGATCTGATGATGGAGCTGGAAGGTAACCACAAGAACTCTGTAATAAAACGACATAACCCCATCGAGTTTGGGCTCATTAGATTTGTCTTGACGAGTCCTAGGTGGTAACCAGGGACAAAGGTACAGTCAGCAAAAAAAATATTTTATTAAAAAAATTAAATGTAACAAAGTTATTACAGCTTTTATTTAATTTGCCCTGTTAGTATGTTTGTTAGTATGATAGTGAGTATGATATAAAAGTAAATAAAATCTTGTTGTACAGTAAAAGTCTTATATTCTTAGATATGGGCAATAAACGAAAATCATTTGGGATGAAAAAACACAGTACTGTTAACACAGTATGAGCTGCTTAGAAAAGGTTATTCATCATTATTAATTACCATTACTGTAAATCCAAGATAGAAATCTAGTTCCATAAATATATTTTTTTGTTAAATTCACTCCAAATCGGAATTAAAGTTACTGTAAAATTACTGTTTTTGGTTTTAAGATAGCATTTTTTATCAGGTACTATACTACCATTAAAAGGTTATTTATCAATACTAATCCCATTACTGTACATTCAGGATCAATAATAAATACGTTTTTGTGTTAAATTTAATCCAATTCGGATTTATGATAACATTACTTTCTTGATTTTAAGATTGCATTTATTTTCAGACGGAAAATAGAACAGGCTGAAATGTCGAATATATCTAATCATGAGATTTCTATAAGTCCCAATATGTAAAATGTATGACGCATTTTCAACTTTAAAAAAATTAGATTTTGCCACAATTTTATTCAGTAATAATACTTTTGTCTAGTTTGCACAGTATTTTATTAGGTACGTACCAAGTGAAATCATATAAAATGAAGATAATGTTTATTAAACATTCCAGGATACTACTAAGTTTTGATAGACTGTCTCCGAACATGTACGATAGCTAATGAAATTCCTGTTACTAAAATGTCATTGGACTCCGTAGTCCATTAAATTAGACGCCTTACGCATTGTTAATAATCTACTCCCAGAGAAGTCGACTCCATCTGATCTAAGGACTCCATCTTAAAACCCTCGCTTCGCTCGGGAGTTAACGCACGACACCCTCGCTGCGCTCGGGAGTTAAATCTGGAGTCCTTCGTTACGCTCAGGATTCAATACCGTACCCGTGACATAATAAAGTGCTTTATCCCCGTAGTGTACAATCTACTAATAGTATTTTATGCAATTGTTACATAAAGAGGGGTCTTGAAACCATAGTGTGGGTTAACGATACCAGCGAAGTGAATATCGTTATAGCATCACACGAGTGTTTTAAGGCCTAATTATGTAAAATTTCATACAATATCTTATATACACGTACACATTATCGCCGAAATATATATATATATATATATATCGGGGATTTCGGAATTGCTCGTTTAAAGATATTAGATGAAAATAATTATGAGCAATGATGATGAAATATTCATTATTTACTAATTATTACGTGCCCTCACACAGTATACCATCATATGCGTAAGAAACATTGAAACTAAATATTTTGCGCGCACTGAAAAATTAAATTTTTATTGCCAGCTTTTTTACTGACTGTAATTTTATACGTTGTTGCCATCTAGGGCAAAGTACTTGTCAAGACGAATCAAACGAGCCCAAAGTCGATGTGGTTATATAGATTTATTACAGAGTTCCTACGGCCACCTTCCAGCTCCATCATCAGATCAGGCTTCATAAATCATAATAATATACTGCATTGTCATTTGATTTACACACGTATGTAAAATTTTAACTTAATCTGAAAACGCATATTTAGTCAAGTTTAGCTTCCAAATTTTATCCATACCTACTAATAACTAACATACTAACAGGGCAAGATAAGTAAAAAGCTTGTAAGTAATAAAATAAATTATTATGTTAAGGAATAAAAATATTATATCGCAACAATTTTTTTTCTTAATTTTACTACGACGGAAAATGTACAACGATCAAGATGTGTTTAATGTTTCGGCAACGCTCGCATCGTACGCACACAGCAAACCGTGTTGTGTGCGGGCGAAACACGGGCCGTGGGACGGAGATCGCGCCAGTGACGAGTTGGGACAAAATGTTTGCGCGCTCTTAATATCTCGCTAGTTTTGACTTGTGGCTTTTCACAGAGGATGTGAGGAACCCGGCTTGCTAACGCCAAAATTGTTCACTTTCAATGTAGGTACCTTATATTTCATGCATTATGTATAAATCAAACACATGCTTCATTCAGTGTGGTTTTAATGTTCAAAAATACAAACGCATTCTCAGACCTTATAACATGCTTAGAAAAAATCTAAACAGCGCGATTCAGAGTTGTGGAGCGCCCGTACTAGCGCCGTCTATCGGGGTAATAACGAAACTACCTCGTACAATTATTCTAGTTTTTAAAGAAAGAAAAAGAATTAAATATCTTTTTCTACATTCGCCCAACCAAGGAACGTCCGACGTCTTAAATATACCGCCACA
>NC_133494.1:595808-596263 GCF_025370935.1 Choristoneura fumiferana
CCGGGGCAGATATTTGTATGAATAATACGAATGTTTGTTCTCGGGTCTTGGATGTTTAATATGTATGTAAGTATGTATTTATCTATATAAGTATGTTTATCCGTTGCCTGTATCCATAGAACAAGCTTGCTTAGTTTGGGACTAAGTCAGTTGGTGTCAAGTGTCCGTGATATTTATTTATTTATAATTCTCCATCGTATTTTATTGGAAAGAAATGTTTGTATTTATGGTGCTCTCTTGATTAGCGGCAGTACTCATCGTACCGCCATTTGACATTGACACTAATAAATAACAAGTTGTGTCAAAATGTCAAAATCTCTACAGCTATTTGATGCTATTTGAGAAGTTCTGTAGATTTTTCCAGAACCTTGTCAGATTCTGATCTGATCACAATGTAATTTACCACATCGGAAATATCAACTTTCATATAGATAAACAATTTTCCAAATCGGTCT